>NW_008794093.1:304210-321506 GCF_000699145.1 Aptenodytes forsteri
GGCGGGGGGAGTGAGCGAGCGGCTGTGTGGTGCTCAGTTGCCGACTGAGGTTAAACCATGACACCAACAATATACCAAAATCTCATAATCATAAGGGAAAAAAAATAATTTTTACAACTTACTACCTCTACATCACACAAACAAAAGGGTGGCAACAGAAGACATCAGACAGAACCATCACTGCAACAGAAAAGCAACAGAAAAAAATATATTCTACAAGAAAGTCAGAACAACAAATTATAGAGCTATATTAGAAGTAAATGAAAAAAAGTATTTCACTTTGAAGCAAAACATGTTTGCTTGATTGTTTTGCTTCAGCTATCAAACCAAATAACTATTTGCATACTGCTGAAGATGAAAAAAATGAAACTAGGAAAATATTTATATTGTAAGAATTCTTCAAAGACAAACCTTATATATCTGAGAAGCTTAAAAATGTTTTCCAAAGTGAAAAAGGCCCTCAGGACCAAATTTGACAATGTATATTAATACTTATCTCTCTTTCATGCAATGTTTTTTATAACCGCCTCATTTAGAAAAGTACTACAAACCTGCATTTTACACTTATTCTTCCTTCATGAGGAACAATTTCTAGGAGCTAAAGAATATGTTTGAAAAGCTATATATCGCACAGGAGCAACAATGATTAACCACCTTTGAACAAAAAAAAGTAATAATCCATAAATCCATGTCCCTAGCCACCTCTCCTCTTTCCTTCATGCAAGCAGTAACATTCGTGGTAAGGTTCTGCCACTAGATCGTCCCTTCCTTCACTTCCTGCAATTAGGCATCACATTAGCCTGGCTTTGTACATGGCAAAGCAGGTAGTAACTGGAGTTTGATGCATTAGCCAGCTCCCAGAATGGCACCAAGCCAGTCTGTTCATGTTACTTCATTGTACTGAGGTATCATGTCATCTTCATTCCTAGAAATATTGGGTTTGGAAATTTAGGAATATTTGATTTTTAAAAAGAGGCATCCAGCAGTCTGCTCTGTCGTGGCATGGAACTGGATAATAATGCATAATTACTGCTTGAAAGAGCAATTTTGTTCCTTAACTGTATTTTCTAGTCCCTTCTCTAGACTTTGAATCCTAATTTGAGAGATTTCTGTCTACAGGAATTTCTCGACACTTGGTCTGTATAATCTATTTATGTATGGTGATGGGAAAGGCATAAGTGGGTTTTAAGCCTGGTCTATGATAATCAGGGTGTGATTCAAAACTTTAATATGAGTAATATTTTAATTTAAAAAAATCCATAATCTTAATAAACACGATGGATTAACCCCCCCCAACATTTTAATTAAGACTCTCTACTTCTAGTTCCACTGTTTAGAACCAGAACAACATTTTAAGGCTCTAATTCTTTTCCCATTATAACTAACAGACCCCCACAGGGTCTGGTCCTAAATGTGTTAATCTTGTTCTTTTTACTTGGCATCTAACAAGCTTTACATCTTCCATTAATTTTAAGCTTTATTTATTCTTAATTGTGGGTTTTTTTATCTTTTTTATCTTGCTTTGTTAACATGCCTGTTGTTAGAAAGATGTTAGTTGCCTAAAATGTGAACAGAATGTAAATGAAAGTCCATTTTGTTAACAGTTCTATATATCAGCTTAAATAAACTTTTGTTTAAACATCCAAATATTGACACCAATGCAAGCAAGTCACCAGATCCTGAAGTCACATGTGTACATACAAGATTGCATTAAAAAAATGAACCAATGTCCCAATTAAACAAATAGACATTAGACATAATCTAGCATGGTATGTATTTAATTTGTTTAGTTTTGTAATTTAGCAGATGATACTTCACATGGAAACCTCATTAACAATTGCCAGTAGTTCTATTTGGAAAGACTAATTTGCACAGAACATTTTGCCTTAATGAGGTTCCACGTGAAAATGAACTAAGACCTATTGAGTTGGTACATTTTAATTAGTACTCTAAGAGTTAATGTTCTTTTTTGTTACTGTTGTAATTTTTGACTTCCAATATAAATGATCAAATAATGTATAAAGCATACGTTCCACTGGGGATTATGAACCCTATCACCAGCTTTTCACTTCAAAATACATTTAAAGGTAATTATATAATTTCATTTCCTGTGATATAGTCTAGTATTAAAAAGTAAAACATAGAATTATTTCATCTATACTGATATTCCATATGCTAAATTTTTCCACAATTATAAATATCTAGCTAGAAAAAAATCCCAATATTAACATAATTTCATTTCTGCAGGACAAATCAAGAGCATGACCATCTATTATGTGATTTTGTAGCCTAGAACTAAGTTTGACATTAACTAGACATTTTTGAATGACTGATTAGAATCTCCTTATTCAAGGCATGTATAAAATTATATCCTCCTAGCTGCATGGGTAGTAAGGGAGACTTCAGAAACTTACCATTCTCATTGTCCCATAAATAACTTCCCAAAGCAACAGAACTAAATGTTTATGATTATGTTATTTTATTGTCAATAACCAGGGACAGAAGATTTCAAAATATCAAGATATTCCATGAATTCATTTTGAATTTACTAAAGTTCATGTTTAAAAACCTGCAAAAAACTCTTTGATGTCACAAAAATTAAGTAAAACCACTGATATTTTAATTTTCAATTACAAATAATATTGATGTTTTCTCTATTGTTTTTAATCTAAAAATTTAAACACAATCCCTCACAAAACACCAAACACCAAATTAAATTTTTCATGGAGTCAGAATATTTTTTCTTAGTTTTTTACATTGTTAGAAATGAATTATGCACATGATGTGAACAGAACTTTTAATGCTGAACAGAATTTCTTAATTTCAATTAATTACTGTTTGACAAAGTTATGAAGAGCCAGCACTGCACTTTCTCCAGTTTATGGAAAAAGGATCTGCACTTGTTTATAGTCCTTTTACATTGGGAGGTTACCTTTTCACTCCTAAGCATCAAATCCACAGTACGACTTAAGCTCTGAAGTTGACTTAAAGCAAAATTTAAGTACTTATGTGTGTGATCAGATCTGCTACTGCCCCAGCAGGTCTGAGAATTTCAGTGCTTGCCTAAAACTCTTGGGCTAGATCCTATAACTTAAGCAATGCAATTTATACTCTTTAGGTACTGCTAAAGAGAATCCAAAATTCAGTCTTCTAGATCTCAATATTTTTGTCCTGTTTCTCAGAAGAGATTGAATTAAAAAACTTAAAGACATAACATATTTGGTTTGGTTTAAAATCTTTTATACAGAGGACAAGGTATACCATTCCATTTACTTGAGGTGACCATTACAAGGCATAGCATCTCTAAACCTTTCATAAGAAATGATGCTGGTTTCCTGATATATGTTGACTCTTTTGGTTTACTGATGGAAAGACTTGCAATGGGTCTTTTATTTTTGCTCCCATGTTTCATTAGATTGTGATATATTCAATCAATGGTGTGTATAGGTTACAGGTAATACTGGATTCACCAAATCTGTTTTGACTATATATATATATGTACACACACACATATATATCTCTCTCTCACTAAAATTACTTTTTTGGTCTATTCAAGAGATTTCCTGGAATTTACTTTAGAATGAAAGTAAAAATACATTAGTGCAAATATAAACAGGAAAAAAGAAAATGGTTATCACAGAATCATAGAATAATTTGGGTTGCAAGGGACCTTTAAAGGTCATCGAGTCAAACCCCCCTGCAATGAGCAGGAACATCTTCAACTAGATCAGGTTGCTCAGAGCCCCGTCCAACCTGACCTTGAATGTTCCCACGGATGGGGCATCCACCACCTCTCTGGGCAACTTGTTCCAGTGTTTCACCACCTTCAGTGTAAAGAATTTCTTCCTTATATGTAAAGTATACATATTCCCTTTATGTAAAAAGGGAATCCACATGGTAAAATTTAATAGGGATTAAGTTGTCATCAACAATTAAAAATATTTTTTTTAATGCAGATGCTAAGTTTTTTAGCTTCTGTTTAGTTCAAGGACTTCCTGAGAGTCAGCAACTTCAGTAAAGCCCTTTACTACATAATTTATTCCAAATTATTCTGTAGGAAGGGTATACTTCTCTATTGAATCCTGTAACATGCCTCAGGAAGCTACCATGAGACTAAGGTCTATTTTATCTTATGAGGTTTTTCCAAGGAGTATTTTCTGCATAGACATGAAAGCTAGAAATGATAGCAAATGAGGTGAAGTGCACAATCCCAAGATGTTTAGGAAAAAAAAGTCCTGACAACTGCTTCAATATTTTGCAGGAGACTTCTGCTTCACTCACAGAAAAATGAAAAACAAGCAAAAGGAGTTCTAATTGTTTAATTGCATTATGATCCCTTCCATGCTATTGCAAAACCTAATTTTCAAATAAACTATTTTCTCTAATGCTCAGTTACAGTTCTCCTAAGCACTGCCATTTAGAAAATGCTTCAAGATGGCAGTATTCAGGATGAAAATATGATAAATGATGGCATTGTAAAGTATTAACAGGAAGAACAGATTAAAAGTTTCAGCTTGAAAAAGCAGCTGGTGCAGTAATAGGAACTCAGATATTTCACAACATGTTCACCTCTAATTAATCTTTTTCATCCTGTGATAAAAGAGTAATTTATATCCTCAGTAGGAATACATCCTGATAACTCATATGGCTAAAATCTCCACATCTACATACACAAATTCATTGCTACTCTGAGTTCTACTTCAGAAATTAACTTTTCACCAACTTCATTGGATACAATGATTCTTTGGGTAGTTGTCACCAAACAGCTATGAGGGCATGAACATTTTCATGCAAGGAGTTGCCATTTCTGCCTTTTTAAGGTCACTGCTTGCCTTAGGTTCCATATCTTTTCTTTTTCTTTACCTGTCAAGAGTGATTGGTCCTCTTTGATCTCTGCTGACATTCCTCCAGCATATTTTTTTCTCAACATGATCAGGCTTGCTTTTAACATTGTTTTTCAATAACAAATGCAACTATGAGTAAAATAACTTAGAACAACATTTTGGGAATTATTTTTTCTAAACCTTTAAAAAAATTTAATTTATAGTAATTTAGTTTACAAACGCTCATTTTAGAATTACGTTGGTCATACTTCAGTTATCCAGTATAATAGATGTAATATATAATAGACAATAGAGTGAAAACATAATTAATACAACATATATAGATTAAGTTATATGAATATATTTAGTATATGTACCTTTGGAAAGCCTTGTTGGCAAATTCTGTGAGCAGAGAGTATTAACCAGCAGCAGCTGAAATTGCCAGGCATAATTTGAGAACATTATTTATGATGTCCCTGGGTAGGGGATGTAGCACTGTGTCAGGAGTTGGGGACATGGGTAATCCCATTCATAGTAAGTGAAAGTTGACTGTATCATTGTTGATACATTGTTGCTGCAACAAAGATTTCAGCCAAGTCTCTAAACACATCAGCTGAGCATGGAACATATAAATAGCAAGAGAGAACCTCCACAAGAGAGACTTCAAAACCCATCAAAGAAAAATATGGGACAGCCATGGCAAGAAGGAACAATGTCTGGGGAGCTTGTGGGATTTCACACTGCCAGCTCTCTCTGGAGAAAGAGCAGAATACAGGTCCTCTGAGTCCCAGGAGTGCAATGAGTGAAAAGAAATACAGAACAAACAGAAAAGAAATTTTAGGTTTCTCAGACTTCCCTTGCAAACATTCTTACTTTTCACATCTCCTTGTTCTCCTTTACCTTCAGTCCTTCTATTCTGTATACCATGCCATCATGCTCCATGTCGACTCATGTTAGAGTCAATGCTTTCAACTCTGCTAAGTCACAGAATGGGATTATGCTCTCCTTGCTTGCTGTCTCCTTACTTGCCACCTAAGGAGATGGTACAGGCAGCTTACACACAGGAATTGCCATACCTTATATGTATGGTTTTGGTCTCGGGGGCTGCAAGGTACCCTGCATAGCAGGATGCCATGAACTGCCCCATGCTGCTCACAGCCTGTTGCTGCTGACTCTGAAGCTGGTGTAAACACCTTACTGTGTGCCAAAATCACAACCAGTTATAGGAGTACATGGTGTCTCTGCTCAGACGTGTTAAGAGTGGCAGCCACCGGAGGGAAGAGACATGGAAGAGAGATGTTAGGAGGAATGGGGAGACACATGGAATGGGACTTTGTTGGGGACACAGCTGGAGATGTGCTCTTGGAAGAGGTACTGCATAACAAGGCAGGGACAACTCTCAGGGACTGCAGCTGTGGGTGACCCATCATGCCTCAAGGACTGCAGCCATTGGACCTGTGCTGAAGAAAAGGAAACAAGTAAGAAGTAAGGATCAGTGTAGGGAAATGAGTAAGAAACAAGGTGCAGCAGAAAAAATCATTATGCACTAATTCCAGCCTCCTGCACCGTTTTTTGCCTCACCAAAGTAATCGGGACATGCAGCAAAACCACAGAAAGTTAAGGCTAGAAAGCTGGCAGGAACGCTGTTTGACTGAAGTCTGGGGGAGGGGAAGGAAATATTTCCCTAAGTGCTTCTTTAATTGTTTATGTCTTCTTTTTGTCTCAATCATCTTCTTCTTCTTCTTCTTCTTCTTCTTCTTCTTCTGTTTATGTCTATTTTTTTTCTTAGTTCTCCGCTCCAGCACCTGCAGCACTTCCTCCCCCTCCTTCTTCTCTCTCACCTTGATGCTCACAGGGCTGTTTCTCGCACTTCTTCTTCCTCGCTCGTCACTGCTTATGCAGCATTTTGCCCTTTCTTAAACATGTTTTCCCAGGGGCACCACCAGCTTTGCTGATGGGATAAGCTTTGTCCAGTGGTGGGTCTGTTGTGGAGCCGGCTGAAATTGCCTGGAATCAGCTGGAACTGGCTGTGTCAGACATGGGGCAGCCCCTGATTTCCTCTCACAGAGACCCTCCTGCAGTCCCCACTGCCAAAACTTGGACACGTAAATCCAATACAATGACACTCATAGGAGTCAAAAGACCTATTTGGGCCTACTCATGGAATTTAATACTTGATGCTTGCTGGAGAGAGGAAATCCATAATGAAATAACTTTTCCCAAAGATAGGCCTCATTCTTGTCATTAGCATTAATAAGACTGCTTTAAACCTTCCAGATTTATGATTCAGTGTACTTTAACACTTCTCTTCTGAGAGTATCTTAAAGGCCTTCATCCTCCAAATTCAAATGTGAGTTCATTGCATCCATTTGCCAGTGCAATAAAAATTTAAAATTCACATGCATGTAACATTAATTCTCTCAGTATCAATAAATTAATATATTTTGAATAAACTTTGTCATTGTAACTGTCTAGCTGGCAAGACAGATAAACCAAGCTACCCATAGTTACCTTTACTATTTATTGAGAAAAATACCTGAAATTTCACCCATATTTCAAATGTTTAATTTAAGGAAAAGACATTTTTGGCTAATGTGATTTTCACTGGAAAAATATAGAGTATTAAATAATTTGTAAAGATTTATAGACTAATGTAGCTGAAATAAAGGGAAATCAAAAGAGAAAGTGCAGAATTTACAGATGATCTGTTTCTTCCCTATGTCCCACAAATTCAGCTTTACAAAGCACTTTCCTTTTTTTTTTCTTATAATGTATCATTTTTCTGCCCTACAAATCAATGCATGTTTGTATTGTAAGTACTCATGAAAAAGCTTTTCTCTCCTGAAGAACTGATGAGACATTCTGGAAAACAAATATCAAAATACAACACAAAATTTGACGTCAGTATCATCACCATTTATTTTATATGATAGTTCTAAACAGCACCTGAACTGTACTTCTACATGTTACTGAAATGCCTCTAAATCCCTCTTTTTCAGATTTCAAACTTTATCTTACTTTTCAGCATCTCACCGCATTGCGATTTCAGTGTAGTAACATCTCGCTTCTGAAAAGTTGCTTGGGTCAATGCTCATGACTCAAATAATTTACGTTCAGTCCTGTGATTCTCCTACTTCACTTGTACCAGGATATCTGCCTTTTATTTATCTCTAATCCATGCCCCCCTTCACTTTCAGCTGCCTGTTATATGTTTGGCACTAACATGTCAGAGGTTCAGTAGTGATAGGGCTTCTGAGGTTATGGCTGTAAGCAGATATGACCTACCAAGGTGAACAAAGGAAGAAAGCAGCAAAGGCAGCTCCTCAGTTTTCAGTGGACAATTCAAATGTTATCTATATTGCCATCAGAATGACAAGTTGTTTTAGTAACTTGATGTTCTGAGACAAAATGTGGAAGTGAGCAAGAATCCTGACTGAATGGCAATAGAGCTACCTAGAGATCTCTCTCTCTACACAGGTAGATTGCTCTACTAGTACAGCTGTGGTGAAGGGACTGACTTTTTGGAAACCAATTTTTTTTTTTTTTTTAAGTTTAGAATACATCTATTTGCACTATATTTTCTTCTAGATATCACTTTTTAAATGCTTCTAATACTGCTTGAAACACACTACAAGTTCTTTCATATAATTCTTACTCACTTTTTTACTCAAACATTTATTGTTCCGCATTGACCCTGTTAAACCATAGAATGGTAATGATCTGCCAGTAGAGTATTTCAGCCTGCTAGGATTTCATTACTGAGAGCTCATTTCACAAACAGCCACTGGAAAGGCATGAGAAAAATATTGAGACTGTCAAATGTATTGCCAAACTGTAATTAGGATAATCTGGCTGTATAAGAACCACCAGTATAGGTGCAAGATTTTCAAATATCATAACCTAATCAATAAGGAAAACGAGTCTTCATTAAGAACCTTAAATGTAAAATAACTACCAATAATAAACAAAGAAGTTCTCTACTAATGCATCTTGGTATGCCAGAGGATTCTGAATCAGTATTCAAAATATCTTGACAGCATTTCTTCAAGTACATCAACATTTTAAAATTTAATTTAACGTATATTAAAGAAAAACATCAGTCAAATAAAAAAATTAGAAATATATTTTAAGTTGTGTTTTAATGTTGGTGCTAATTGTCATGTCTTAATGTGACCTGTGTTCTTTTTCCCATGCATACTCTTTAAAATACTATTAAAAGCTGCATCTATATTAACACGCTGATACACCTCCTGTTTTGCACAGGATCCTAATTTTCCAATGACTCACACTTGATTATTTCATACCGAAGCTGTGATCTAGGCTGTTTTCTTAATGAGGGGTATGGTACTTGAAGCAGCAAAAAGTTCTTAATCAATTTGCACCCAAAGCAGGCTACAAAGACACACAGAGAAATGCCAATAGTATCACTCATGCAGAAGAATGCACCAGACCCACCCCTCACTTGTCCTACTTAATACATCTTCCTACTTTCCTTTCTGCTAAAATTCAATTACAAACTGCTTCAGAGCTGTGAAAGTCACAGGACTGACCCTGGAGCCTTCCCTCCCAGGTTTAGTGACACTTATCAACAACTAGTGTGCCATCATGTTCACATACCTCAGAGAAACCCTTCTGAAACATAGCCTAAAGGGAAATAACCTAGTCTGCGGTTTCCCATACAAATTCACACAGCTTGGCCTTGGATATAGATGACTTGGACATGAGGACTGGGGCAACAATGTAGTATTTTGTGCTTCTGGACACTATCAAGGAGAAACATAATTACTTTTTGCCATCCTCAGTACTTTTCATGAGGAGAAAATAGCTCTTAGTAGTCCAAGCCCCGTTACAGCTCCTGATCCATAAGCATCCAGCAATAGTTTGAATGGCAAAAAGATGTGTATGGAGGAACTCAGAAATATTATGGAACTCATATATATATATAAAACAGACTTTTGCAGGTGCCATCTTCACCTCAGGTTCCTGCAACAAGAATCTCAAGAAGAGAATCATTAGGTCTTGCGGTGGATGTTTAGGAAACTCTCCCCTCCTAGCTTCCTCTCCCCTTGTCCCAGTTTCTATGGTTGGTCTTCCTGTTCATTGTCCTGGCATGGTCAATTGTTCCAGGCTATCTGCATGGAAGAGAAGTTAGGATTGGGTACATTACAGAGGTGCCACAGGATGCTCTAGGGTAGGATAGTTCAGGCTATCAGATAACACAGACATGACACAAAAATGATTCAAGGCATCTATCAGTATTTCCTTTACCTTGAAATATCAAACAAATCCTCTGATGGTTGTGCACTATTGCAAACTAGTCAGTAACAGGAGTACTAACTTCTTTGTTATAAATGTTACATGTACTCAGAAAAAATAGCACACGGTGATCTAAACACTGTCTCAGCAAAGGTTTAATATTGTTCATAAGACAACAGTAGGAAGCCTCAAATAGGATATTGTAGCCATATGTTTGGGTTAATACCTAGACTGTAGTCTTCATTGTACTAGCCTGATTACTTTGTATAAAAAATGCATGCCTTACAACAACTATGCCCTTGAAGAAGAACTAGAAGACTGATAAAAGGGGAACATCCTGCCCTAGAAAGCGTCGGAGGCTAGATGATTGCCAAAGAAACAAGAAGTCAGCAAAAAACTGCGGTAACTAGGGGAAAGGTAAAGGCGGCAGGGGGAGATTGCGACCACCAACTCAATTTAAGACTGGAAAGATTTGCCCCACACACACCTGCAAGGAGCATGCATGTTAATTTACATGGCAAGTGAAGCTAGTTTGAACATAACTAACCAATGAGCATGAACTTAGGTGGGCTTTTACTAATCATGTAACACTATAAATATGCTGTAGTTCTTTTGTGTGTTGTGCTAGCTTTGTGGAATTACCATCTAGCACCCATCTTTGTGCAAACATGAGATAAAGAAATATCTTGGCTCTGTGCGTAAGATTGGCTTATTGCACACCGGGTACCAGACCCTGCTTGTGGGACAACAATATGAGCACTGAAAAATCTATTGTTAAAATCATAATAGCAAAAAATGAATCAGTCAAAATGAATCACTTTAGAAATTTTTGAGCAATTAAGTCCCATTCTGTTTCTAGATCCATAAACCCAGAGCACAGTTTCTGTGTGCCAATTTCTCAATTCAAATAATTCAACATTACTCTATGACTGTAACCAAAACTACATCAGATAAGAATCTGATCTGTACCATTCCCCAGATCATACCCTTAAGTAATATCCTTTATATATGATGTTAGCCCAATTCTTGATTTTCATTAAAAAAGGTTATTAAAATGTAGTGAACATTGAATTATCGTTTCTAATAAATCACAATTATACTGATTATACTGTCATTATTAAAATAACTGTGACCCTTTGTTGAAGTAATATGTTATTAAAGACTCAGAAATGTAAGCCTTACACAACATGAATAATGATAGTATGACTAATAATGATACCTTGACTATTAATCAACTAGGTGAATTCAAAACTTAGGAAGACTGATAGGAAAGTTCCTAAATTAATTATGTTGTACATTGTAGAATTAAAAATGGTCATGAAAAAACCTGCCATTAATAGCATGGTAATATAAACTGATGGACACTGTAAAATTGTTTGTTCAAGCATGTCATCAAAACAAAATTCATTTGCAAAAGCAGAGCATTTTACAAAGTATGAAAGAGCCTAATTTGTTTTCAGGTATCTTTTAAAATGTTGCTCATCTCCCTCATTTGAGTCTGCTTTTCAGTTTTTTTCTTAGAACAATCAAGAACATGCCAATAACAATTCACTGTTATTTACTGCTACACTTAGAATGTCTTCTACCACTGTGGAGTTAAGATATGAGCAAAGGGGCGTTCAGAAGAGCTGTGGCACTTGCTGCCTCCAAGCAGCTGGTACTGCTGTGACTGCTGAGTGGAGCAGACCTTCCTGATATAGCTTCAGATTGACTTCTAATATTGACAACAGTTGTAGCTGACTAACTGCTGAAAGCTGTACCTGCTCAGTACTTTAAATTTGTCTTTCCACTGAATCATTTCACTCTCCTTACTGTTTTTGTACACTTTGCAGTGTTATTTTTTGTTGCTCAGATTTCTTTCAATCTCTTAATTTCCTTTTGGTGGAGTCTTCTGGGAATCATGTGTTCCGGTGGCAACAGTTAACCAAATCTTAAAATGGTATTGAAATGAGATTCTTCCCCAAAAGAGACCTTCAGCAGAAGGGTTTATTCATTCCATTATGTTCTTGATAGCAATTTTGCTTAATAATCTTTTAGCTACTATATTAAGCATCAGTCATGTTGACGAGATAAAATGAATAAAAGGACCTATTAGTGTAATAAACAACTTCAGAGAAAATGAATATTTGGTCTGATGAAGAGCTGTGTACTGGAGCACTTAGATTGGCATGCAGATAGTTGTATGAGTAATCCAACATCATTATTTTTGGTAATAGCTACTCACAGTTTGGAATAAATGGCTAATAATCAGTCTTTAAACTAATAAATTAGGACAGATTTCTAAACTGTAAGGATGTCTTCATTTCAGCTGCAGTGCCCACAGGGGCCTGTATGAACTAACTACGATCATGTACCAGGGTCTCACAGCAGTGAATCTATGAAGGCATGTTTAAGAGCAGGTATAGATCTGTTACCTGAGCAAGCAAGATTTCAAATGGGCTTAAAAGAGCTCTTGCTGGACACCATAACAATGCTCTTTCTAATACTGTTATGCCCAAGCTAGATGGCAGGTCAGACATACAATATCTGTCTACTTCCAAGCAGGGACATGATTCTATATTCAGAAGTGGATATCAGTCTCATTGGCTTGATTCTGCTCTCAACTGTATAGATATAGTTCTGGAGATATTCCTATATAGCTTCACTGTATTTATTATAAGCTTGCATCAACAGAACTGAGATCAGAATGCTCATTCATCAGTCACAGCTCCATTGTAACTAAATCATTGACAAGATTAGGAAAATTGTTAAATATCAACTCTATCTACTTCTTATAATCATTATTGCTGTGTAAGTTTTTAGCAACTATTTTAAGGAATTAAAGGCATTTGAAAAGAGCAAACAAAATTTTTCTGCAGGATTTGTTTATGGAGAATATATTACATCTCAGATAGTTCAGCAGATGCTTTGGCTCATCATTTTATAACATATCCATTACTAATAATCCATTAGGAATCAAGCTTTAGTTAAATGGTGCTATCAGGTGTTAATAGTCTGTGGAGCAATAACCATGAGAGTGAACAAGTGATGATTACAATACAGCACTTCAGGAAAATGAAAGTATAGTTACTGCAATCATTACAAAAATTATTTCTTAAGAAATGTTCTGTTCATTACAGTTAAAAAATAAGCATCTGGTTGAAGTTACTTGTATGTAGCTGTAAGAGCCTAATATTACAGGAAAAATCATTTAAAGAACCCTTAACCTTGACATAAAAAATGCTGAACCCAGAGCAGCTTTCAAATCCACATCTGCCACAAGTTATAACTGTTATTGTTTTTGAAACATCACAGACAAAACAAAGCTTGCTACAGACTCTTGTTGAGACGAAGGTCAAGAAGCAGTATTACATCATGATTTCTTTTTTTTTTCCCTAAATGTGTATTACTAATGGGTTAAAATTGCCCTTTGTATTCATATACATCTTATAATTTATGCAGTAGTACACCAAGTACATTTTATCTACATGTATATTATTTTGGTCTTATTTTGTGTGGATAATAATATTTGCACCCTTGTAAATATGACACAGGAAATTAAATTAATTTAGTAATGTCACAGATTTTTCTCATATAATTAGACTCAGAGGGTGAGCTTTTCACAGTGATGTGATTACTTGCCAGTATGTCTCTCCCATCTGAATAATCAATACATAGTAAATACATCAGCCTCTCAGTGTTGATTGCCTGGTGTATTTTCTATGGATTGGCTTCTCCATTTATCAACAGATGGCACCAGCAATCAAGATGGTTCTATACCCAAGGATGTCAAGGAAGGTATTAAACACAAGTGATGATCACAGGGCTTCTCTCACCTATGCACACACAAATACACATACTCCACATGTCTTTTTAAACTTTTCACTAAGGAGAAAGTATCATTTATAAGAAAAAAAATATATATAAGGCTGGAGCTGGTCAAAAGCAAAAAGGTCTAAATCATAGAATCACAGAATTGTAGAATCATAGAATCAGAGAATGGTTTGGATTGGAAGGGACCTTAAAGATCATCTAGTTCCAACCCCCCCTGCCATGGGCAGGGATACCTTCCACTAGATCAGGTTGCTCAAAACCAACCAACCTGGCCTTGAACACATCCAGTGAGTATGCATCCACAACTTCTTTGGGCAACCTGTTCCAGTGTGTCACCACCCGCACAGTAAAGAATTTCTTCCTAATATCTAATCTAAGTCTTCCCTCTTTCAGTTTTAAACCGTTACCCCTCATCCTATCACTACACTGCCTGATGAAGAGTCTCTCCTGATCTTTCCTGTAGACCCCCTTTAAATACTGGAAGGCTGCTATAAGGTCTTCTCAGAGCCTTCTCTTCTTTAGGCTAAACAACCCCAACTCTCTCAGCCTCTCCTCATACAGGAGGTACTCCAGCCCTCTGATCGTCTTTGTAGCCCTCCTCTGGACCCGCTCGAGCAGGCCCATGTCTTCCTTATGTTGGGAGCCCCAGAGCTGAACACAGTACTCCAGGTGGGGTCTCAGGAGAACAGAGAAGATGGGGACAATCACCTTCCTCAACCTCGTGGCCACACTTCTTTTGATGCAGCCTAGGATATGATTGGCTTTCTGGGCTGCGAGTGCACATTGCTGGCTCATATTCAGTTTTTCATCCACCAACATCCCCAAGTCCTTCTCTGCAGGGCTGCTCTCAATCCACTCATCGCCTAGCCTGTATTCATGTTTGGGATTGCCCTGACCCAGGTGCAGGACCTTTCACTTGGCCTTGTTGAAATTTATGAGGCTTGCACAGGTCCACCTCTCTAGTCTGTCCAGGTCCCTCTGGATGGCATCCCTTCCCTCTAGAGCATTGACCACACCCCTCAGCTTGGTGTCATCTGCAAACTTGCTGAGGGTGCACTCAATCCCACTGTCCATGTCCCTGACAAAGATGTTAAAAAATACTGGTCCCAGTACAGACCCCTGAGGGACACCACTTGTCACTGGTTTCCACCCGGACATTGAGCCATTGACTGCAACTTTTTGAGTGCGACCATCCAGCCAATTCCTTATCCACTGAGTGGTCCACCCGCCAAATCCATCTGTCTCCATTTTAGAGACAAAGATGTCATGTGGGACAGTATCAAATGCTTTGCACAAGTCCAAGTAGATGACATGAGTCACTCTTCCCTTATCTACCAATGCTGTAGGTATCAAGGAATCCTTGCTCCCAGTCTAGACTGATTAAATACTGAACTATTTTGCAATAGTCTTAAGGCAAAAAATAATATAAAATAGTGTTCCCCCCCTTATTTCTTACAACATAAATTAACAGAACAAATTTAGAATATTCTCTCAGTAGCTCAGTAAAAACCAAACTACTATTTCAAAGCACCTTTATCAAACTTTAGCATGTTACTTCTGAAACAAAGTCGGTACCGAGCCTGCACCTTCCGACGCTCCTCACAGGAGGAGGCTCGATTGGGATGGTTTTCCGAGATAAATAACTCAATAACAACTAGTTTGTTATTAAGCAGGCATTCTTTAATACAGTGCTGGGTAGCACTGGGGATCATTCCACCATGAGTGCTCCAACGGGTTAGCAAAGCACATCAGTTCATATACAGAAAAATCATACATATTCATCAGATTTCCTGGAAAAGGTGGTCTTATGGTGATGAGTTCCCAGAATTCATTTACATAGTCCAAGCATGCACGATAAAATTAGGGTTAGGGACTTTTCACCCTCTGGTGGTCGTCCATAGTCTTCCTCACTCTGTCCACTAGTTGAACATTGGGATTCCTTTGTCCATATATAGTCATTGAATTAGCTTATCAGTCCTTCGACTCTGGGATGTTACAAGGGGGTCAGTTTAAACTAGGTTTTTTGGGACTTATCTTGACACAGTTGTCCTGAGTTCCTGTTATCAGTGATTGACACAGGAAGCTTAACGAGCTAGCTAAAGGCCTGTTTAATCTTGTCAGGCAAGAAATTACATGTTTTGAAATGTCCTATCATCAACTCTACTCAACAAATAACTAAAACTATGTAAGTGAAGCTTTTGTGTATCACAGCAAGGTTTTAGTCAGGGATTGTCAGGAATGTAACCCTTTCACTTCAGTTGATACAACATAAATCTTTATTATATGCAAAGCTATGTCAAAGAAATTTGAAATGTGGAAATTTGTTATAAAGGTGGGCCGATCAGACATACACAATCATAGTCTGTATTCCACTCACTAATGACCCTATACAATAATGGCAGAGAAGCAAAGTGTATTTATCTAACAGAAAGCATGTGAAGATGAGAACATAGAAAATATGTACTCTGGCCTCATAAAAACACATTTTTTAAAATAATAAGGTTATTACTTTGTTATTGTTTTACTCTAACTCCTGAAACGCAGAGAAAAGACTACGTTTAGGAAGAAGACATTGCTTTATTTGATAGTACGCAGAATCAGACACTCGGGGGAAGTTCCCCAAATTGAGTGTAAGGTTAAACAGAAAACTTAGCATATTTATACACTTAAGTTTGTAATTCATTAGTATATGTAATGTTGACCCTTCTTATCTTCTACATTTACATATTGCTAATGTTGCAAAACTATACTAAGCATGCACAGGGGTCCCGAGTGGTCCTCGGTGGTCTTTTGTGTAGGTGCCCCCTATTCATTCCGAGATGTAGTTAACTTCAGGATGCCACTACAGATGTTATCTTTCCAAAGGCTTTGTAAGCATTGCATACTTCCTTAATTGATCAAGTCCTTGTGGTTGTTATTCTAAGTTAAAATTCCACCCTTGACCTCATGAATGCTCTGCAGATAGCTAAAGCCACAACAATTAGAACATATTTACATAAGGTTAGGTTTAAACTATGCTGGTATCAATCTCCAGTGAAAAGTGAGACACACATTCACAGAGAAAATATTCCACGGTATTTGTGAGAGAAACTGAATTACGCTGTGACATTTCTGGGTATGGGAGGCTGATGGACATCTTTTGATAGTTCAAAAATACATTTAAAAAGTTATGATTTCATTGACTGCAGTTTAAAAAAACCCAACTTTCTTGCAGTATCTTTTTGTCATTAATTGTATTATTCAAAAAACAAATTGTCCTGGTTTCAGCTGGGATAGAGCTCTACTGAGAGAAGGCGGCAGGTGCACAAGGAGCTGGGAGGGGGCACAGCCAGGACAGCTGACCCAAAAAGGGACATTCCATACAATGTGACGTCATGCTCAGTACCTAAACTGGGGACTGGGGA
>NW_008794093.1:329143-337464 GCF_000699145.1 Aptenodytes forsteri
CCGGGGGTGGGATGGGAGTGAGCGAGCGGCTTCATGGTGCTTAGTTGCCGACTGAGGTTAAACCACGACACAAATAATCTTTATATTGTTTTTAAAGTACAGAAATCACATTTTGTATTTGGAAGCTAACAACCTAATAAAATGATTAGGCCAGATCACACCAAAAAGTTAACTCAGAAGTGAATTTCCTTGGATTTTCAGGAGCTACCAAAATTCTCCTCAGTCTTTTCATGATAACCAAGCATATTGTAATGGAAATAACCAGTACTGCAATTTTGATCAGGTCAGAACAGAAGCCATTTGTTACTATAGCTATAGGGGAGAACATAGAGCATTAAAGACAGTCTCTGCTGATAGGAACTTTGCCCAAAATGGGGCAGTTACAGAGTTTATGTTCCTTTATTTATGCAACCCATTCTTCACCAAAACCGTGTCAGATAAGCAGGTTATGGTAAACGACAGCAATTGAAACACTTCAGATAAGGACACTCTAGACAGAATATCCTTTTAGGAATAATCCACTCCTTTGTTAATTAAATCTTGGTGACTAGCAGGACCATTAGCTGCAAATGTTTCTTGAGTAGTGAGACCTGCAAAGGCCTATGAGACTTTAGCTATTTAGCTTTCTCAATATGATACTCCTCCTCAGCCACTGATACTGAAAAAGTTTGATCCCTATCTTTTTCTGAACAATACTATTGCAGTCATTAAAAAAAAAAAAAGGTAATTAAAAATTAGATGCTGGAATAGAGCTGTAATGGCATGGATTGAAAAATTAAATCAAATTTGCAAGAGAATTCTTACAGAGGTTTTACCAAAGTACAGTTTTCATTTTATTTTTTTTACACAGGTGTAATAATTTAAATTGTCCATTTCTCAGAAATCATGACTCTTCCTTGTGCAGCATGACAGATGATCTGCTCCCATCAGGATGAAAGCACAGAACACAAAACTTGTCCTGATACCAGTTTGATTTCTTTATACCCCCTAACATTCTGAAACAGAAATCTGTCACTTTTCTTTCTCTAATTTTTTTAATTATACCTCCTTGTACTATTCTATAATTGCTTATTTTCAATCCCTGCAAACTGGATTGAAGCATATATCTATTTTATCTACAAAATAAGACACAAATTATTTCCATCTTTCTTAACACATCTAAAAAAGTTACAATTAACTAGTGCTCAGGCTTTGACATAAGTCAAAGAAATCAAGAAAACTCAAGACTAATCTCAGTCTTTAGTAGATGGCATTATCAAATGCATAAGGATGAAAAAAAGGCCAAAGTATTAAATACAGTTCATTTTAATATTCATAGACCTTTCATTGAAAGATCTCAAAGCAATCAGCAAGACTTTAAGACTTAAAGCTTTAAGTCTCTTAAGACTTTAAGACTTCAGTGTCCAGTAAGCAAGCTGAATGTTAACATGTATCAGCTACCTCAAAATTTTACCATTATATTCTTAGGAACTGTATTTTTTAACCTGTAAACTAAAATGTTAACAAAACAGTTAAACAGTTTAAAAACTGTGGTTGTTTCCATAGTTAATATTCTTCCTCTTAATTCAACACAGAATATATTACCCTTAAACAAATAGTATAAAATAATAAGTACATTTTGAACTTCATCAATAACCTAAATAATGCAGTATTACTTTTAAAAAATTTGTAAATTTCTAAATTATGTCTGCACTGTGCTGGACAAACAATATAGATCTTATTTATGCTAAGTACATTTTATTTTATAAAATATTAGAAATAAAAAATAACAACCTTTCCTCACAGAACTATGTGAAAAAGTAATTCACCAGCCTCTGTCACCTGAATTAAATTACAGTTTTCTCAGTCCACTGTACTGCTTTTAGAATGCACATGTGTAAATACTGGAAACTGTATAAGCTGTGTAAGAGTTCAGCTGTAGAGAAAGGGCTCTGGACAAAGAAGTTCTAAATTACTTACTTTCTATTCTTCAAAACCTTATTTCTGCTGCAGAACTGTTGAAGTTAGGGAATGAGTGAGCTGAGGTTGCTCCATCAGGAGTCACTCTGATTTTGGAGAAAAGCTATCAAACCGTGTCAATGACCTCTTACAGCTCCTTCCAATTCTTTCCCTATTTTAACAGGTCTTTTCTACACGAACAATAAATTCCTGTATGAAAAACCTGGCCAGATTTCATAAGACCATAAGACCATATTTATTACAGAAGACACTTTCCAAAGAAATTAATAACTTTTACTGTAGGAAGGATTATTCCTGTCCTTTTAATCAGTAAAATAAAGCATAAATCCAGAGTACTGTTGTTAAATATTTTCCAAAGAGCACATATATCTATCTCCAAATTTATTAATAACTGCACAGCCTTTCCTGTTCTGGGAAAAGGATCCCAAAGAATCCTTCAAATCTAGAGAATTCAGGAATCTGTTTGGATTTCATCTGTTACTATTAATCAGTTGTGTGTGCCTAAGTGAATGAAGTCTACTAGGGCAGATATTTCAGACAGAAACTTAACTTGAATATAAGGCAAAAGTTGCAAATAATTGTAGCCTCATTAATGTTTGGATATATTTTTTGATGGTAAGAATTGTATTACCATGTAAATAAAGATGCTGCTTACTGTGAGTGAGAACAACAAATTGCACTTATTCATCTCTGGAATAAAGCACTTTATTTCCTATTCTTCTGCTACTCTGGCTGCTGTAACTATGCTAAATTTGTCATAAAGGGAAAATTTCATCCATTATAAGAACTGGTTTTGTTGCAATCAGAAAAGGGATCAATTGGAAGACTGTGATCCTATTTTCCTTGGTCAAGAGCAAATTAACACTATCACGTTGGTCATTTTAATTTACAAATAAAACAGAATCAGGTCCCCACTTGTGCTTTCCTGACACGCACATACAACTGAAGAAACTCTAATTGCTTAATTTATTAAGAACAGTGATATTTCTGTTTCTATAAAAAGATCTTTTTTTAGAGAGATTTCCCTGCAATTTCAACAACTTGTTTAATTTATATGTTGAAAGTGAAATGAAATTAAATGAAATGTTGAAATGAACTGAGATGTTGAAAGTTTGTGAACTTTGGAGCTACCACCACCAAAAAAAAAAAAAAAAAAAAAAGTTCCAAAGTAAAATCATTAAGTTGTGTTTTGAAATAAAAAAAAAAACAAACCACAACTATTATGTTGTCAGGGATCTTCTGATTTAATCTTCTCACTCTCCCGTCCAAAGGCACAGGGCTGTTGCCTGTTTTATATTTCCTTATGCTTTTTCTTACTCGTTCTAGAAAAATCTAGTAATGGAATATCAGATTCTTTACTTGTGAAAGCATTCTACAAACTTATGCATTCAATTCCATATTTCAGAAGCTGTTTCTAATATTCATGCTACTTATTAGTTTTCCCTCCTTATTTTTAGATATTAGTAGCATAATGTAAAATAATTTCTTTAAATGTTTTAAACTAAAAGTGAAATTTGCAAGTCTAAATTCCTCACATTGTTTCTAAACTAAACATTTATTGTCCATGTTGTCTATCAAACATTTTTACTGGGTAGTTTTATAAACAGTGGGCATGAAAGAGAAATATTAACGTTTCTTTGAAGTCCCCAAATACATTTGTAAATATACTTATGGGACTTTGATTTCAATGTTCATACTTCAATGCAAAAATACATTACTATATATTTCAGCTAGGTCCTATAGTTGTAGTTTTGTTTCCAGAAAAACTATTTTATACATGCACATGTCTGTCAGGTTGTCTCAAAATAATGTAGGGCTCCAATGGCAAAAAAATAATCTAGATCAGTCTTAGCTGCTGAAAAAGAAAACCTCTGACAAAGATATGTTATTTTATTACAACATAGCATTTGACAAATTTTCAGTATAATACAATCTTTTAACATCACTCCTGATTCTGAACATCAGTCAGGTACTTCATTTTTAAACCTTTATATGCTTCATCCTATATCAAATATATTTATAATTATACAGATTAAATACATATGATATAGATGTTCTTAAGCAATTTAACACATGTGGTCCTTAGCAGTAATAATAAACCATCCATTGAACTGCAATATAATTTTGCTTAGGGATTAATCAGAATGTATTCTTGAGGCAGTAATTTACTGAGCCAGAAATTTATGTTATATTAATTCCAACACTGCTTAACATGCTCCAAACTTTGCAGATACTATTACATGCATTGTTTCCCTATTTGTCAGTGAACATAGCTGCACCTTTGTTAAACAATCCATTAGTCTATACTATTTTTGCACTCAAATTCAGATGGTCTTAATTGTAGCTTTAAGAAGACATCCCCAAAGCAATGAACGTGTAATTTGCTAATGGCAGAGATTCTGTTAAATTGTTAGGACTTTGTATTTAGCATGATCTTATGGAGTTCACACACCTCTAAGACACAATTAAAAAGCTTCTCCTGTCGAAGTTTATCAAGGAGAAACAGTGGAGTACTGGGTCTGAATAGGACGAAGTTAAGTTTCCTCACAGCAGCCCATATGTGGTGTTTTGGTCACAAATCTAAAACACACCATATGGGCTGCTATGAAGAAAATCAGCTCCATTGCAACCAAACCTTGTACAAGTGGCCTTCACAGAATTAGCGTGATTCCTATTTATAATAACACTCCTCTTATTCTAAAAACTTTGTTCCTCTCTCCAGAGGTTGAATAAACTTCTCCAGCTGCATGGTTTAGGGTGCAATTTTTAACCAAGTTATTTTAATCCAAATAGTTTGTATCATTTTACTTCATTTCACTTTTCAATAGAGAAGCATCCAGCCACTTCATTGGATAGAGAAATTACCTTTGTTATATAAATAAATAAATTTAAAAATCTGTTAAAAAATTATTTCCATCCCTGCCGCCACTCTGGATGAAATTTTCAAACACATTCAATATTTGCCTAACTCTACTGCCAGTAAAACTGGTGGAGATGAAAACAATAATTCCCCACTACTGACTGCTTTTGCAAAATCCTTCTCAAAAACTTAGAACTCAAACATACGTTTTCAGCGGTGACTCCTCCTGCTTATTCCTTTGATGAAAAACAAGAAGAAAGGCTGCACAGTTTGCACAAAGCATTGTGTAGTTATACCAGTTATAACTAACTTTTCTATTTGACGAACAAGTTCTTTCAAAATGTCCCAGAACTAACTTGATTTTGCAGATCTGCATTATTCACGACAGTGATGTGCCAGGCCATATCTGTGATCCTACAGGAGTAGGAAGAGGTGGGCAGGATTAAGCTGTGATGCTTCTTTTTCTGAATCATGACATATGCTACAGTTCTGCTGCTGCCCTGTTTCAGTGGTAAAAAGCCCCTTTCACACTTATTTGCATCTCATTCAATACTTAGGCAAGTATAAGAGTTTAGTCTTCTGTAGCTGACTATGAAAACAGGGAGGTTCCTCCGGGAGAAAATTTAGGGCATCTGTCTATTAGAAGATGTGAAAATCTCTTTCACCTACCATGCACTATTCTATACTACACAGCTACCAAAAGCCCGCTTTCATGTCCTGTAGAATATTTATGGAAAATACACAAGTGCACGCTTTCCAAAATATTTCTACTGTCTCTTCTCAGTTTGACTACTCTGATAAAAAGCAAGAAATATAAAACATGTGAAAGAAGAACTTGCAGAGCAATTACATGTGATTTCAGAATGTCTGATGACACAGGTTGACGTTTAATAAAAGTTATTAGTTTTCTAGAAGGACAAATAGCTTTTTTTCTCAAAGCTGAATGGTGAGTTATTTTCTGTAGTTTCTTTCATTTTTCTTTGTACCTCTTACATTTTTCCTGTGAGTCTACGTTAAGTAATGTGGCCACATTAGATGACTAAAGTAGATTTGCTAAACTATATTACTAGACTGAAGCTTGCTAAACTTTACTCTGACAACTAAGAAAAATATTGCATACCTATCTCTGTACCAGATGCTTCTTGATGTTTGAAGCAGTCTCATTCCCATTTGTCATTAGTCCAATTGACAGAACTGTGTTTACGTGGGCTGAAATGCTTGGGGATCTTGCGGCAGAATTGTTCTCCACGTACAAAAATCTGTACAGCTGTATGATGGCCTGTTTCATATTGAGAATAAATGTAACTTTTCTGCTAAGACCAGACCACAATAGTTTTACTGATACTGAATGGCACTTTACTGCAAAATGAGAGCCACTGAATCCAATAATATGACTTCTAGAATAAGAAGTAATGCTGCACAGATTGAAACAAAAAAAAAAGAACAAACTTTAGGAAATTAATGCTTCCTTACCTATATATTTGAGGCCCATTGAACTCTTCTTGAACTTATTAAGAATCTTTGCACCTACTGTAACCTAATTTCCCACCCCTTAAAAAAATTATTAAAAATTTGGTGATACTTTTCAGTAGATAATGATGTTACTCATAATCAGATGTACTTTGTCACAAGGTCCTAAAATCAGATAGCTAGGACCACCACCTAGAAAAAATTGTGATTCTGGTAAATAAGTTATTTTCTGTGAGCTACATTTGTACTCTTTTCCATCTACTGCTGTTACTGCCAATCCTGGCTGAGAAATTGAGAAAGAGAAAGCAAGCTAAGGAAATTGGCCAGGAAGTGGAGACCCAAAACAGCCTCCTACTTCCTCCCTCTACCCTTTGTATTTTTTACAAAATATTGTGTGTATTTTCTAGTCTACTTCATTTTTTCTGTGAATCCAACATGTTCTCCTAAGCTATGCAAGGTTAAGATAGCCCTTAAATTTCTCCTTTTCTTAATATGTGAATCCTAAGTTATTATTTCCTCTAGTTTTGTGTTGGTTTTTTTTTTTTCCTGTTTTCTCCATGTTATCTCTGTGTTACAGCCTCTCTCGTATTCCCCAAAACAAGGGTTATAGTGAATACAGAACTGAACTTTTAGGGAAACTGTTGACAATCCTACCATCGTAATGGATTGTCTGTTAAATTTTGCCTTTTTTGTAATTTGAAAATGTGTATTTTTATAGTTCATTCAGCACTGTCCAAACAAATGGGAAAAAACAACATATAAGCATATCTTCCACCAGCAGCAATAATATTTGTTCAAGCTGATATCTAGCAGTGAGTGTGAGTTAATACAACTTCGATGGACAAGATCAAAACAGTGACCATTATTCTTAGAAAAGATTTCCCAGTAGTCATTGTTACTTCTACTTTATATTATTAAAGTCAGTGCAATACTTAGTACTAGGGCAACAGAAGTTCTGCTTGTTCAGATTTCTTGTCAGATGAATAATATTTGTTCAAGCTGATATCTAGCAGTGAGTGTGAGTTAATACAACTTCGATGGACAAGATCAAAACAGTGACCATTATTCTTAGAAAAGATTTCCCAGTAGTCATTGTTACTTCTACTTTATATTATTAAAGTCAGTGCAATACTTAGTACTAGGGCAACAGAAGTTCTGCTTGTTCAGATTTCTTGTCAGATGTGTGATTTTCCTAGTAACACAATGAGCAGTACAACAGAACTCTGACAAAAATCTCTCACATAATTTATATAATATTCTGTGAATTCAGAGAGAACGTTGCTAGTTACTGTCATGTAAAAAGTTCGACAACTTGGAAAGGAGGAACAAAAGTTTTCTCACAGGGGAGGGTGGCTGCGTTGCAGAAAGAGTGATGAGAGTGATAATACAGAAATAGGTAGAGGATTGGCTTTGCTTGCTTTTTCCCCAAAGTAGAACACTGCTTTGGAGACAGGGTAGATTTCCAACAGGATTTCTGACTTAAAGGTTGAGTTATTCAGACTTACATCAACTCCAACTCCATGTCTTTGTATCAACAAGAAACAACACAGTTGAGCAGTGCTTACACAAAGTCAAGGCCTTTTCTGCTTCTCACACCACCCCACCAGAGAGCAGGCTGGGGGTGCACAAGAAGTTAGGAGGGGACACAGCTGGGACAGCTGACCCCAGCTGACCAAAGGGATATTCCATACCATATGACATCATGTTCAGCATGTAAAGCTGGGGGAAGAAGAAGGAAAGGGGGGAAGTTCAGAGTGATGGCGTTTGTCTTCCCAAGTAACCGTTACATGTGATGGAGCCCTGCTTTCCTGGAGATGGCTGAACACCTGCCTGCCGAGGGGAAGTAGGGAATGAATTCCTTGTTTTGCTTTGCTTGCGTGCGCGGCTTTTGCTTTACCTATTAAACTGTCTTTACCTCACTCAATGAGTTTTCTCACTTTTACTCTTCTGATTCTCTCCCCCATCCAGCTGTGGGGGAGAGAGCGAGCGGCTGTGTGGTGCTTAGTTGCCAGCTGGGGTTAAACCATGACAA
>NW_008794093.1:338931-341138 GCF_000699145.1 Aptenodytes forsteri
CCTGTCCTGAGTGACCACCATAACAGATGGAGCCCAAAGTCACTGACTAAATGAACTCAGTGGACATTTTGTGGACATTTGTGGACTTTTTATGGGCATTTTATGGACATTTCACAGGGATGGTCCATAGACTAAGGGAATGATATCTGCATATTATATCAAAGGATGGGAATGGGGGTGGTGGTTAATGAGGATGTATTGGATAGTATGAGACCTGAGCATGGTATGGAATAAGGAGTGGTGAGTGTGCTGGTTTTGGCTGGGATAGAGTTAATTTTCTTCATAGTAGCTCGTATGGGGCTATGTTTTGGATTTGTACTGGAAACAGTGTTGATAATCCAGGGACATTTTAGTTACTGCTGAGCAGTGCTTACACAGAGTCAAGGCCTTTTCTGCTTCTCACACCACCCCACCAGAGAGCAGGCTGGGGGTGCACAAGAAGTTGGGAAGGGACACAGCTGGGACAGCTGACCCCAGCTGACCAAAGGGATATTCCATACCATATGACATCATGTTCAGCATGTAAAGCTGGGGGAAGAAGAAGGAAAGGGGGGAAGTTCAGAGTGATGGCGTTTGTCTTCCCAAGTAACCGTTACATGTGATGGAGCCCTGCTTTCCTGGAGATGGCTGAGAACACCTACCTCAACCCATGAGTTTTCTCACTTTTACCCTTCTGATTCTCTCCCCCATCCCATTGTTGGGGCAGTGAGCAAGTGGTGTGTGGTGCTTAGTTGCCGGCTGGGGTTAAACCACGACAGATACAGAAGGACTTTCACCAACAGGTGGGTTTTCTTCTGTGGAGGAAACATGGAAGTTGATCCTGCAGTCATTGTCCATACATTAGAAAGTCGAATAGCATAATATTTACCTTGCAGTGTGCTTAGATGCCACTGTACAGGCTAAATACTGTGAAGAACAACTGTATTTTTTTTTCTGTCTGAAGAACTATATAAATCAAAAGAAGACTAAAAAGTGTTTTAATTTCACCACTTGGACCTTGTGTCATCATCTGTATCTCTGAGAGTCTTCCCAGATAATTTAAAGGCCATTTTAGAAAAATGAAAAAGAAAAGAAGATTAAAAAAAAAAGAGTCTTAAAGTTCAAGAAAATATAGAACAGTTATCCTGGATGAATCACTGTGCCTGTTACATATTTGATATATTGCCATTAGTTTCAGTGAATGGAATAAATCTCATTTGCACCCTCTCTTTCTGCTATGGCTATAGCTAATTTATCCCCTCCCCCTAAACACTGCTCTGACAAAACATAAAATTAAACAGCTGTGCATGCCAGAGTTTCATGTACTGTGTAAGAGTTGCTGCTGAGCTTTGCATATTCCATGACTTGTTCTAGTTTCATTATTTAGAGCGGGTGAAGAGGGTGATCCATTAGAGGAAAAGAAACTTTTAACTACTATTACTTAGACATCAGTCACTTTTATCACACAGTGGTATCAATATCATTTGCTCAGCAAAAGATGGTAGCATCAACTGCACAAATGTGCCTTGCTTCAGACAGTACTTGAACTTATCAATGTTTTTTCTTGTATTATGGCTATATGATCTGTTACCCCCTTTTCTGCAATTTATGCTGTATTATATTCTTTACTGCTTTCATCCGATTAGCATGCAGTTAAAACAGATACCATTGGGAATACTTCCCCTAATTTTCATGGGCTTTGGATTATGCCCATACAAGCCAATTCTACCCCATACAAATTTACCAATATTTTTCTAGGGATGGGGAAAGCTTTTAAACAATTAGATCGACTGGATTTCTGTTCCTGAGTTGTATTATTTATAAACCCACAGACACAGCATCTCTAACCTGGTGGCCCAAAGCTAAGCTTTTAAAAACATAATTTGGTGCATACAGTAATAAAAGCAATTGTAGCTATAGGTGGTGTTCTGTACTCACTCGTTGGTCTTAAATATAGAGTATAACTTGTAGATGAATACTAACAGTTAGTACTTAATAGAGAAATTTGTAACTCTTTAAACATTGTGTGTTTTTCAACAATACAGAAAAAAAGAGTGGATTTTCCTATACCATTAGAAGTTCTGTTTATTGTTTAGCCTCTTTGAACCAGCAGAGTTTATGTATGCTCAGTTAAAATGACAAAAAATATTTATTAAATGCCATGATTTTCAAAAATAAATTTATTATGTTTCATTTATCTGTCCAGAAGATTTAATTAACAACAAGTA
>NW_008794093.1:341414-344347 GCF_000699145.1 Aptenodytes forsteri
ATAAATTTATATGTTTCATTTATCTGTCCAGAAGATTTAATTAACAACAAGTAACACAGGCTTTTACGTGACTATTCCACACCCATGCTTTCCAATGGTAGTGAAATGTTGCTTTAAAATTTGATGCCTGGTATGCATTTTGCCATTTGTCTGTTCACAGTGGAGCATGTCCTGTAGATTAAGGCTATTTCGGAGGTTAATACAAATGGTGATGTAACTAATATAAATTTGCATATTATTTAAACAACAAGTAACACAGGCTTTTACGTGACTATTCCACACCCATGCTTTCCAATGGTAGTGAAATGTTGCTTTAAAATTTGATGCCTGGTATGCATTTTGCCATTTGTCTGTTCACAGTGGAGCATGTCCTGTAGATTAAGGCTATTTCGGAGGTTAATACAAATGGTGATGTAACTAATATAAATTTGCATATTATTTATATATGAATTAGGATCCTATTTACCCTTTAGTCCTGAAGGATTTAGAAACTTTAAAAAAACCTGCACATATAATCTCTTAACTGTGTTTGAAAATATAATCTCCAAGAACCAGATGTTTAAATACAGCTCAGTCCCAGGGAAAACAAACAAGCAGACAGGTTTCTTGCCCTGGGAACTCTTAAGGAAGATAACCTTCCATCAGGGAAGACATCAAAGACAGCTGATTCTCAACCAAGTTGCCACATGAAGAAAAGGAGGGTGGTTGCTACTAAAGACTCTCCTGCAAGGTACAGAGGCAACCACCTGTTGACCTAAGTTAAAGTCTTGGGACATTTGCTGCTTGCTGCATGCTCAGATTCAGTCTTTAAGGAGAAACTGATTTGTCTGGACTTCTGATTATTATCCCTTGCTGTTCATCTATTTGGGCATCAATGACAGTGCTGAGGAGACCCAGACTGTTTCAAGAGGGACTTGAAGAGCTCTGGAGTGAGGGTGAAAGGCATGCGCAGCCAGGTGGTGATCTCACTTCTGTCAGTGAAGGGGAAAAGCTCAGACTGGAGAGGATGTATCCAGTGGGTGAACATCTGGATGCATGGCTGGTGTCACAAATTGTTTTTTAAAAGCATGGTTCTTCCCTTGAGGAATATGGACTGCTGAGCAGATGATGGGATTGGCAAGAGTGTCTTTGCCAATAAGCTTACTGACTTTGTGAGGTGGTCTTAAAACTACCTGTGTTGGTGCATCATCCTCTAAGGAGAAGTTAAGGCACTGTAGGCAGTGAGGAAGTGTCTGGGGGACAACTCAGTGTCCAAGACTCTCACACTCTGTTTGTGAAACCAGAATGACCAGGGATCCATTTCAAGTGCCTGTAAAAAGTTCATGCAGCATGGAAAACAAACAGGAGGAATTAGTAGTCTGTGCACAGTTGCAGGGCAATATGGCTGGGTACAAGCAATACAGGAGATTTACACTTCACATTGAAGAGAACTTCCTGTTCTTCACGATCAATGAGCCAACTAAGTGAGATGTTCTGCTGGACTTATTGCTCAACAGAAGGAAGAACTGACTGAAGATGTGAAGATGGGGGCAGCCTTGGCTTCAGCAACTAAAATATTGTGAAACCTCATGTCCTGAAAGAAGGGATCAAGACAAAAAGATTAATCATGAATCATCAAGATTTCAGGAGAATAGATCTCATTCAGTGATCTTGTTTGCAGCATCCTATGTGAAACTTCCTTGGAGGGTGAAGGGGATCAGCACAGGTCAGGGATTTCTCCTCCTCAGACTACAAGTACCGTCCAACGTGCAGACAGACAAGTAAGTGTGGCAAAAGGCGAGTGTGGATGAACAGAGTGGGAAATCCTGACTGAGTTCAAACACAAGTGGGAAGTACACAGAAAGTGAAAGCAGGGATAAACTACCCAGGAGGAATAGAGAAACATTGCCTAAATGTGCAGGGATGGAGTTAAGAAAGCCAGCGCTAAATTGGAACTAGTGAGGGATAGGAAAGGCAACAAGAAGGGCTTCTGTGAGCACAACAGCACTGAAAGGAAGACTAAGGAAAATGGAGCCCTACTGATTGATGGAGAAAGGGACTGTGGTGGGTTGACCTTGGCTAGGTCCCTACCAAGCTGCTCTATCACTCCCCTTCCATCAACAGGACAGGGGGAGAAAATACAATGAAAAGCTTGTGGGTTGAGTTAAAGACAGGGAGATCATTTACCAATTACCGTCATGGGCAAAACAGACTCAAGTTGGGGAAATTAATTTAATTAATTGCCAATTAATAACAGAGTAGGATAGTGAAAAATAAGAACAAATCTAAATCCAACTTCCCCCCACCCCTCCCTTCTTCCCAGGCTCAACTTCACTCCTAGCTTTTCTACCTCCTTCCCCCAAGCAGCACAGGGGCATGGGTAATGGGGTTGCGGTCAGTTCATAACACTTTGTCTCTGCCGCTCCTTCTGTTACCATAAATCGGCAGATGAAAAACTCTCTAAGACTCAATTTGGAGTTTTAGAAAGCAGGCATTCTTTGTTGTGGTGCTGGGCGCACAGGGGATCGCTCCACCTAGTGTGTGCGCCGAATCTCTCAATTACCAGAGTTATGTACAATCAGAATATACCTATTCATTAGATTTCATTAGCATATTCATGTTATTTCCTGGAACTCAGTAACATATGTAAGAGTCTTTAACGCATGCGCTCTTATGTCCATTGGTGGTCTTTCAGGGTCCTCTGGTGGTCGTCGATAGTCTTCCTCACCGTGTCCACTAATTGAACTCAGTCTTTTCGCCTGCACAGTTTGTCTTTTGGCCCAGCTGCACTAGCTAGCTGATTTCAGCACAACTTCCTTACCTATTCCACCCCTGTACACAGAGCTTCAAGGCTTCCTTTTATCTGCAGAACGTCCAGTCTATCTATCCATGGAACATTTAGCTACTTTGTTTCGACAAAGAGAACCGTATGTCTCCTTAGTATTTCTTTTATT
>NW_008794093.1:345508-346210 GCF_000699145.1 Aptenodytes forsteri
ATAGAGGCCTGTAAGGGGTATGTAAATCCCAACCTAACAATATGCTTATTTCAGTAATTACCTTGGCTATAAAATGTGGACCTCTATCTGATGACATCCTTAAAGGTAATCCAAATCTTGGAATTATTTCTTTCAACAATATTTTACTACATCTTTCACCTTATTGGTGCGACATGGAAAGGCCTCAGGCCAACTTGTATATGTATCCACGAGGACCAAATATTTTAGCCTTCCTTTTCTTGGCAATTCGGTAAAATCTATTTGCTAATATTCCCCAGGTGCCTGTCCCTCAGCAGTTTTTCCAAACTGAATTTTATTCTGTGTTTTTGGATTGTTCCTACAACATATTTCACATCTTTGTGTGACTGATTTAATAATTTCCACCATGTTCCTGTTAATAACTGACTTCTGCAAGTATTTTAGCAAATTTTCTGTTCCCCAATGCACAGCGCTGTGTTCCTTCTTTACTAAATCATTCATGAGGGAATGAGGTCTTACTACTAGACCTGTAGGTGTAATTGCCCATCCATCCTCTCGTCTTTCTGCTTGTAAAGTTTCAATTAATTTTAAATCTTGCTTATCATAAATAGGGTTTTTCTGAAGGGAGATTCTCTTCTCTGGCACTATAGCTAGCATTTTCTCCTCTATGCCTTTTTCTGCAGCCCGCTTTGCAGCTAAATCAGCCAGTTTATTTCCTTGCTC
>NW_008794093.1:346451-346832 GCF_000699145.1 Aptenodytes forsteri
GTTGGGCGGGGAAAGAGGGTCGGCGGCCAAACTCCCTCACTTACAAGAGCAGCCCCCAGGGAGCGTGAGCGACCCGGAGCGCGGCGAAACAGGGCGGGCAAACAGGACGTGGCACGTCAGAAGGGTGTGGCGCGGCAGTTTGTGCAGGCAGGGCATGCAGGGAAGGCAAGCAGGCAAGGCACAGCCCTCCTCCTGGCTCTAGAGGCCAACTCAACTAGTAGTCGTTGCCCTCCCAGAAGAGGACCAGCTATGGTTTCCACTCAGCCGAAAGCCATCGCCAGGAGGAATGTGGCAACCCAGACAGAGCCCTCACGCAAGCATACTGCTGTCCAGGTCTCTGGCTGCAGGGAGTGCCTGAGCCTGTCAGCTGTACCGGAGGGC
>NW_008794093.1:351701-352273 GCF_000699145.1 Aptenodytes forsteri
TTACGCGCTTGTCTTTACTTAACTGCAAAGCCCGAGTGAGGGCAATGAATTCAGCCTTTTGAGCCGATGTTCTAGTGGGCAATGCTTGTGCCTTTACCACTGTCTCGACAGCGGTAACTGCATATCCTGATACCCATTTTTGTTCTTTCATAAGGCTGCTGCTGTCCGTGAATAGTTCCCAATCTGGATTCTGCAAAGGAATATCTTTCAGGTTGGGCCTGCTTGAATAGACTTCTTCAATGGTTTGCAGGCAGTCATGTTCAAGTTTACCTTCTTCTTGTCGAGCTGAGAGGAACATAGCAGGATTAATTACGGCAGTAGTCTTTAAGGTCACATCATCTGGTTCTATTAGTACCACTTGATATTTTAGCATTCTACTAGGAGACAACCAATGTCCACACTTTTGGTCCAATACTGGTAGTTACCAGTGTGGAACATAAACAGTTATTTTTTGTCCCATGGTGAGCTTCCAAGCTTTTGTATTAACAGTACCATTGCAGCCACCGCTCTTAAACATCCTGGCCATCCCTGGCTCACTGGATCCAATTGCTTGGAAAAATATGCCACTGCTC
>NW_008794093.1:353186-368293 GCF_000699145.1 Aptenodytes forsteri
TCCTGGACTAACCTATAAGATTTCCCATCAGCTTTCTTAACAGGTAAAATTGGAGTATTATACTTAGATTCACATTCTCTTAATAACCCATATTCTAAAAATTTCTGTATAATAGGTACCAACCCAAGTTTAGCTTCTAACTTTAAGGGATACTGTTTCAGTCTTACCGGTGCTGATCCTGGTATAAGGTCTATCATTACAGGTTCACCCCTCCTTGATTTTCCCAGTATTTCTCCTGCCCAGACAACAGGAATCACTGCATCGTCAACTTCAGCCGGGATTTTTCTTTCCACCTGCTCAATTTCCTGCAATAATAATATTGAAGCTTGGACAAATTTAGATTCTGGCATTGACACTTCTACTTCTCCATTTTTGAATTTTATTTCAGCTTCTAATTTTTCTAATAAATCTTGGCCTATTAAAGGTTTTGGTGCACCTGGTAGATACAAAACCTGATGCGTTACCCACTGTTTTCCAATTTTAAATTTTAAGGGTTTAAAGAAAGGTCGTGTCTCCAGCTTTCCTGTTGCACCAATAATTCTCACAGTATCATATCCTAACTCATGTTTCTTTGTGTTCAAAACCGAATAGGTGGCCCCTGTATCAACTAAACATTCTATTTCAGTTTCATCTTCCCCCAGCTTAATTTCAACCAGAGGCTCTATGGGGAAGATTCCTCCTAGTGCCACAGTCAGTCTAGCATTTCGCTTTTCTTTCTGCTGATCTCTGTTCCTATAAACCACCCAAGCCACATCCAACAATTTTCTCCTGGTAGCTTCTGCAGCTTTCTTTGGATATCATCAGCAGACTGCCCGATAAACAAAGTTTCTAACTGATTCTTCCCTTCCTCTGATTCAGGATCCAGAGTTGTATACTTCCGAGCAGCTTCTTTCAATCTATTTAGGAAATCGGTGGGAGGCTCCTTTCTATCCTGCTTAATCTCATATAATTTTGACCAATTTATTGCTTTCGGTATAGCATTTCTTATACCAAACAGAACCCACCTCTTATACTGCGTTAATAACAATTTCTGGCCACTATCATTAGGGTCCCAGCCAGGATCCGCCAAGGGAAAATGATGCTTCAATTGTCCTTGTAATGTCCCTGCCACTATTTGGGCTTCAACCTGAGTCCTTGACATTTTACAAATCATCTCCCTCTCTGTACTATCAAACAATACTTGCATGATAACTTTGATATCTTTCCAATCTGGATCCTGAGTTTTTATCATTTCAAAGGCACTAGCCACTTGATCAGAATCATCCCTATAACTACCGGCAGCTGCTTTCCAGTTATTTAAATCTGTAATCGAAAAAGGCACTTTCACTACAACCGGACCATCATTCCCTACTGCTTGTCTCAACGGAGCTTGCAATGCAGTTCCCTGTCGGTTATGAGTTCTCCTTGCCACCAGCGTAGCCCCTGCAGCATCTCTCTCAGACTCATCGTCCAATCCACCCTCTGCCCCTAAGGGCTCAAGTTCATGATTCTGAGGCCTCTGCCTCAACCCTGGAGCCACTAACATCTCTAAATCCTCTTCCTGCTCATTCTGGGTCAACTTCAAACATCTCTGTCCAATACTACATGCCAAACAACACCTCTTTAACCCTTTCCCTTGTTCTTTCTCTCGTTTCTCCTTCTCCAGTGCCAATACCAGAGGATCAGTTGGGGCCAAATTAATTCCACACTCCTTTTGCCACTCAGGATGCTGCCTCAATGTAAAAAACATATCAGCATACAATACCTCATCCCATTTTCCTTCTCTTCTTAGACACAGTTGTAACAGAGTATTATAGTTCAAAGTACCATTCCTTGGCCACTTTTCTCCATCTTCTAGTTTGTATAGTGGCCACCATTGATTACAATACTTAATTAGATCATCCCTTTTTGCGACCCCACCAGAGGATCCTGCAATTTGTTTCCAATACTTTAAAATACAACCCAAAGGTGATTTCTTTAAAATTCCCCCACCAGCGGATGATCCAGCAGATGATCCAGCACCCATTTTATATACAGGAAATCACACAAACAAATCTTTCGTACAACAACAACAATACAAATAACCACAAACAAATACTTACAATAATAAAATCACACACAGACGAGCCTTTTGTACAGCAACAATAATACAAATAACTAATTACTATATGAAACAAATACTTACAATAATAGACAAGTATTTACAATAATTGTTACCGCGGGTTGCTCCTGTGTTTATCTTGAGCAGGGACTCTAACCCCTAGTGGGGAATCTAACCCCTTCCAAATGTGGACTCTAACCCCTAGCCCAGCTCTGAAACCCAACCCTGTGGAGCTTTCACTGCATCTGACGGGCAGGTAACAGGGACTCTAACCTGTTAGAGTTAGTCTCTAGTCCCCTAGTGGGGACTTTAACCCCTTCCAAATTTCCAAAAAGAATGCCTTATTACTCACAAAGCAGTGTTCTTTGCTCAGGGGCTCTTCGGTACGGGGATTAGGAGAAGTCCTCTCCGAGAATCCCTTGGTGCCGGCTGAGGTTCCGCAATCCCAGGATCGGTCGAGGCTCAAGAGCAGTGTCCCATCTGGGTCACCAAAACTGTTACCATAAGTCGGCAGACGAAAAACTCTCTAAGACTCAATTTGGAGTTTTAGAAAGCAGGCATTCTTTATTGCAGCGCCGGGCGCACAGGGGATCGCTCCACCTAGTGTGCGCACCGGGCTGCTAGGAGAAGTTCTCCGAGAATCCCTTGGTGCCGGCTGAGGTTCTGCAATCCCAGGATCCATCGAGGCTCAAGAGCAGTGTGTGTGTCTCAATTACCAGAGTTATGTACAATCAGGATATACCTATTACCTATTTTGTCTTTTGGCCCAGCTGCACTAGCTAGCTGATTTCAGCACAACTTCCTTACCTATTCCACCCCTGTACACAGAGCTTCAAGGCTTCCTTTTATCTGCAGAACGTCCAGTCTATCTATCCATGGAACATTTAGCTACTTTGTTTCGACAAAGAGAACCGTATGTCTCCTTAGTATTTCTTTTATTCAGTATCACTTCCAACTCACGCTCTTCCCCTGCTCCAGCGTAGGATCCCTCCCATGACATATAGTCCTTCGTGAATGTCTACAAATGGGTCCTTCCCATGGGCTGCAGTCCTCCAAGAACTGCTTCAGCATTAGTCTTTTCCATGGGGTACAATCCTTCATAAATGGACTGCTCCAGAGTGCATCTCCCAAGTGTTACAGGTCCTGCTAGAAAACCTTCTCCAGCACGGACTCCTCTCCATGGGGTCACAGGTCCTGCCAGGAGCCTGCTCTAGCACAGGGTCTCCATAGGGTCACAGCCTCCTTTGGGGCACATCCACCTGCTGTGGCATGGGGTCCTCCATGGGCTGCAGGGTGGATATCTGCTCCACCGTGGGCCTCCATGGGCTGCAGGGGAGCAACCTGCTTCAGTATTGTCTTCACTACAGGCTGCAGGGGAATCTCTGCTCCAGCACCTGGAACACCTTCTCCCCTCCTTCTTCACTGACCTTGGTGTCTGCATGGTTGTTTCTCCCATATTTTCTCACTCCTCCCTTGCAGCTGCTGCCCAGTCTTTTTTACCCTTTCTTAAATATGTTACCATAGAGGCACTGCCACCGTTGCTGATGGACTCAGCTTTGACCAGCAGTGGGTCTGTCTAGGAGCCAGCTGAAACTGGCTCTGTCGGACATGTGGACAGCTCTTGGTGTCTTCTCACAGCAGCCACCCCTGCAGCAACCCCCTGCCCCCCCCCCCCACTACCAAAAACTTGCCATGTAAACCCAATACAGGGACAAACAGACAAAAGAAAATTAAAAATACTGAGGTGCTCAATGCTTTCTTTGCCTTGGTTATTATGGGTAAACATTGTCCTCTGGCCTGAAGCAGTACTCACAGAAGAGGAAGACATTAGGGAATACCTAAGCCAGCTGGACTCCTACAATGGAAGAAAGATCAGTGGAGATGGGCAAGGCTCAGGTGCCCATGAAGCTCAGAGAATAATGCAAAGAACCTGACTTTTTCTCACCACAGAGGGGACCAGAGGTGGCCTTTGTTTTAGATAAACAGCTATCAACAGCTGAGTGGATCACCTGCAGGTGTAAATGTCTCCCTGAGTTCATGATGGTGAACAGATTATAGACACCAGTAAGGGGAATCACACTGGTATTGTGACTGAACTGTGTATTGCAATTGCTGCATTTCGGTAAGTATAACTTACATTCGTATTGTTTTTTCGGTATATTTTGTATCACCCTGTTAAATCAGAACTCCCATGTAACCTTAACTATCTTCAAATAAGTAATTTGATATTAAATATTAAAGCCGCCATGTGTGGAATATCTAAAGGAACCTGGTCAGAGAGTTGGACTCTGACACATGGTTTCCCATAGTAATTGGGGTTTAGTTGGTGAGATAGGGACTGGATTAGTAGAATATAAATTGGGTGGAAATTTGCCCGGACATTAGAGTTTAAAGGGTGGTTATCAGTAGCAAAGCATCAAGTAGGGGTCAGTTGCCAGTAATGTCCTTCTGGGATTGATACTGGGGCCAGTACTGATTAACAATTTTATTAATGACCTGGATGATAAGATGCTGTGCACTCTCAGTTAGTCTGTGGACAGTATCCACAAACTCTCTGCTGGGGAGACAGAGGACAGGGTTGCGATTCAGGGACATCTTTACAGGCTGGAGAAATGGGTTGATGGGAAGACCATGAAGTTGAATGAAAACTAATGCCATGTCCTGCCTCTCAGATAGCATGCAATGGGGCTGGAGGACAACTGGGTTAGAAAGCAGCTTTGCAGAAAAGGACCTGGAGATTCTGGTAGACAATTTAAACAGGAGTCAACAGTGTGGCTCCCAGTGTGACTCAGAGGCTCACAGTGAAAAGATGAGAGGCAACGAACACCAGTTGGAACACAGGAAATTCCATCTCAAAATAAGGAAAACATATTGCCATGATGGTGGTCAAACACTGGAATAGGTTGCCTGGAGATGTTGTGGAATCTCTATCACTGGAGATATTCAGAACTCATCTGGACAAGACCCTGAGCATCCTGATGTGTTTGAACCTGTTTTGAGCAGGACTACGAACTACAGACCTCTGAGGTGCCTTCCAACCTATGTTGTTGTATTGTTGTTTGTCTTGTTCTGGAGATGTTTGTCTGGTAGTTTTGAATCTTACTTTATATCAGCTGATGTGAAAAAACATAGCTACATTTTCAACAACTAAACCTCACAAATTAATTAAGCCAAAGTCCAGATTTTCAACTATTGCTTTCTATTACTTTAAGGCAAAAAGGAGACTAACCTAACATTGGATTTTCTATTTTGGTTAGCTCCCATCCTCCCCCTTAGACTCTTAAAATCTTTTGTATTGACTAGGTCTTTGTGGCTGAGACACTTTATGATTGAGATGAGAATTGGATGTACTCTTCAGCTTGAAATGAAAAGAGCAAAAATTGATGTCATATTCTCACAGCAGCCTCATTATGTTGCCTCCATACCATTTCCATTTTCTATTGTCCCATGGCTGGAGACAGTTCTAGAAATGTGTTGTAGTGTTATTATGCATAATAGAACAATTTCCAATAGTCTAAGATGTTGGATCGCAGATGTTCTGCAGGAAACAAGATTGGTATTATTCAGTTGCATTGACCACACAAAACAGGAAAAGATCCATAGCAGGAGTGGCATTTTAAGATTCCCAAGCTGTATCTTTTTTCTTGACAAAATGTGTATGTATACAAGTTTCCTTTAAAATGTTTTATAATCAATGAAAAGAAGTCATCTTCCTGAAAGACTACAGATTTAACCAAAACATGAAGTTCAAAGAGTTTTTTTTACTAAAATGATTGACTTCAAGTACTCAGCAATCCTGTATAATCTTATTAAAGCCAGTTATTCAAGCTGACCTTGTAAAGTCACTCTCATGTACATATTTCCCTTCAAAGTAGTTCACAACCATACAAATACATCATTATCATGTGACTACATTATAAAACCTTACAGGAAATCGTGTGTGTAATATTAGCGAAATAGACCCTAACACTTTTATAAACAATCAGGTGAAGAAATACAAAGTGACCCTCTAAGTGCAGGGTTTCTGAACCCTGCTTTTTTAGTTTCTAGTTTGTGTGCAAATCACTGTATGGCTTACAGCTAAGAATTTAGAGCTAAGAATTGGCCTTTTTAGTGTGAAATTTACATAATCATGTCACTTTTTTCTTAAAAAAAAAAGTCATGCTATTAAACATTTAGGTATAGCATGTTGTTACCAAAATAATTTTAAGTGAAATATCTGCTTTTAACATTTTTATTAAAGAACCCTAGAATGGACAGAATTTTTAAAAGATATGTTATTGGCTGGACCCTGTTTTTGTAGAATTCCACATCTTTTTAAAGGTACTAAATTAGGCCATGTGGATTTAAAGATCTTTCTTTAATTTATACCAAATATTGATCATATTATGAAGCTGAAACATGATTTCAATGCTAAAATAGTGCTTTACTACTGTTGTGCAATTTCTCCATACTGTAGCATCACTAGACCAACAAAACCTGGACTTAAAAACATGCATTTCATAAAATTATATCGTATTTCCAAATCAACTTTTTGAGTACATTGTAGGATTAACCTTTGAATTATAATCAGTTTTTTGTTAGCTGTGTTTCCCTTTCCAAAAGGAAGGCTTGCGTAGCATTGAAGTGACTTTATGTCACATACTCATCTTCTCCTCCCAGTCAATCTAAGGATATTCTGTGGCAGAACTGAACAAAGAGTTTCAAGACATCTTTAAATTGAGTCAAACGGGGATCAATCACTGTACTGAGCTCACCACAGAGGCAGCTGTGTGTTCATGTCTACTATAACCTAGCACAGTCCTGCTATTTAAACCCGTGTCAGGCTAGACCAACATTTGAGAACACTGAAACATTACCAGAGATGCATTTTTTATGTGCAACTCACCATTATCATTTTTAAGAGGCAGGTCAGAGAAAAGTCCTTAATCCCTACTACAAAATATTATTACGACAAGCCAGTTTCCTGCAAGAAAAAATCTGTAGAGGCAATTCTTAATAAGAGGAATTCTCAAAGTGATTTGCCTCCCCAGGTGGCTCCAGGCCTCACAGGCAAGTAAGTATGGCCCTTCAGAGACATTAACCCCTCAAAAATTTCATATAAAAATGAATATAATTTCTCTTCTAATGTCTTCATTCTATATAAAACTTCATGAGAGCTGAGAATTTAATATCCAGGTTCTAGCTGGAAGTTATTTGGGTTGGAAAATTAAAAAAAAATTCCATGGAAAATACTGACATACATTCAACACTAGTGTTGCTATAAAAACTTGTTTTAATTATAGAATTTACTTGTTTTAATTATAGAATAGAATGTATTTCCATAACAACAATTCATTTCTGTTGTATTCAGATGATTGTAAGTATTGACACACCTGAATTTTCCAGACAAGAAAATTGTTAACTAATTAACATAAATTTCCATGGGCACTTAAAATAAGAAAAAAAGATTCTTACAGTTTTTGAAGATTTCTTTAAAATTGATCTTTGCAGGATAGAATAAATAGCTTAAAATATGGAATTACTTTCATAATAACCAACACACTTATATGTAAGTCTGTAAGTTGTTCTCTGAAGAGAAGTATAACCTTTTTTTGCAAGGAAGTGAGTGAAAAATCTTTCATATTCCAAGTATAGAACTTTTGCAGACAATATATGTATTTTGCTTCTGGTTTCACTGTTTGTTAGTTTCAGAATACTCTTATTTAACCATACACAGAAGTAAAGCTACATATGTTTGGCTATACATACACACAATCCAAAAGGTCAAAGGTGGTTTCTCCTAAAATTTAAGACTATACTAAATAAGCATTTGCCAAGTGAATCACAAGAGTCACATCAGTTGAGAATAAGTGCTACACTGTTGGTCCTATAGTTGCAGCATGGTCCCCCAGGCGTCACACAACAATGATATAGAAAATATCTTACAGCTGTTCAGTGGGAATTGAGAAGAAAATAAGGCTTAATGGTTTTTTTCGATTGTTAATCTACTGGTAAATGTTACAGCCAAACATTTTCTTTGAAATATAAAATCATATTCGCTTCTGGTCTACGTGTGTACCATTCAATTCAATTACACATTTGGCTCAGCCTACAGCCTGAGGAGAATTTAGACCCATACTGTTCAGAATAAAGATGTTGCTGAACAAATTAACTACTACTAAGCACTGTAGGTACACCTTAAGGCCTAACTAGACTGAAAATGTCACCTTGTAATAAAGGAAAAGTATTAATTTGCCATTACGGTTTTTAACTAGGTGTATTTATTTTAAACAAAATATACCTCTTCCTTTTTTTGTTACAATTTTTATATGTTACATTATGCTCGAAAGCTTGTTACAGGGAAAAACTGAGCAAACCAATAATAACAGAGCTAAAAATCTACTACAAACCCAATCAATGTTTTAACAGTTTAAATTTCCAAATGATCTACTTAATACAGAGAAGTTTCACTAGGAATACAGTTAGAATTGTTAAACAGAAATTTCCTACTACCTACTCCTTTCTTCTGTTGTTCTGCTCATTTTTCTATGGCCTTCTCCTAGTAATGGTAAAAAAAAATACTTACTAGGCTACAGTTAATACAGTCTATAAATCAGCAACAAAATTTAGGAGTAGTAAGTCATTCAAGACCATAAAAAAGCCAAAATTGTATCCATCTTTACCACAGTACTACTTGACTCAGTGTTCAGACTGTATCCCTAACAGTTCTCTCCCATCTTTTATTTCCATTACCTGGCCTGCCTTTTGAAGTAAACACTTGTTTTTGTCATTCTTATATATATTTGTGTTTGGCTCATATCCAGGGAATTCTTTGATTCCCTTGTCTTTATCATAGTTTGTATTATATAATGTTTCTTCAAAAGACAACAACTGAACGATGTCATCACAGGACCTCTCTCTGTTATTTTTCAACGGTCTTGGGAGTCTGGAGAGATCCCAGTCGACTGGAAGCTGGCAAATGTCCCAGTTTTCAAGAAAGGAAAGAAGGAAGATCCTGGTAATTATAGGCCTGTCAGTCTCACTTCAGTGCCTGGTAAAATTATGGAGAAGCTTATTCTCAGATTTATTGAAAAACATTTGAAAAACAATGCAGTCATTGGTCACAGCCAACACGGGTTCACAAGGGGAAAGTCCTGTTTAACTAACTTAATTTCCTTTTATGACAAGGTCACCCATCTAGTCGACCAAGGGAAGCCAGTAGATGTGGTGGATTTGGATTTTAGCAAAGCTTTTGATACTGTCTCTCACAGTATCCTTCCGGACAAAACGTCCAGCACACAGCTAGACAAGTCCGTAATACATTGGCTGAGCAATTAGCTGAGGGGTCGGGCTCAAAGAGTTACAGTAAATGAGGTTACATCAGGCTGGCAGCCAGTCACCAGTGGGGTTGCCCAGGGCTCAATTTTAGGGCCAGTGCTCTTTAATGTTTTTATAAATGATCTGGATGCAGGAGTCAAATGTACATTAAGTAAGTTTGCTGATGCCACTAAACTAGGAGGAGCTGTGGACTCCCTCGAGGGTAGAGAGGCCTTACAGAGAGATCTGGATAGACTAGAGAGCTGGGCAATCATCAACCATATGAAATTTAACAAGAGCAAGTGCCAGATTCTGAACCTGGGACGGAGTAATCCTGGTTATACATACAAATTGGGGGACGAGAGGCTGGAGAGCAGCCTCACAGAAAGAGATTTGGGGGGTTGGGTTGATGGCAAGTTGAATATGAGTCAACAGTGTGCCCTGGCAGCCAAAAGGGCATGAGGAGCTCCTGCTTATGAGGAGCAGCTGAGGTCGCTTGGCTTGTTCATCTTGGAGAAGAGAAGGCTGAGGGGTGACCTCATCACAGTCTGCAACTTCCTCAAGGGTGGCCAGTGGAGAGGGAGGTGCTGATCTCTCTTTGATGACCAGCAATAGGACAGAAGGAAATGGAATGAGGCTGCATCAGAGAAAGTTCAGATTGGACATTAGGAAAACGTTCTTCACTGAGAGGGTGGTCGGTCACTGGAACAGGCTCCCCAGGGAAGTGGTCACAGCACCAAGCCTGTCAGAGTTCAAGGAGTGTCTGGACGACACTCTCAGTCATATGGTTTAATTTTAGGTAGTCCTGTGAGGAGCAGGGAGTTCGACTTGATGATCCTTATGGGTCCCTTCCAACTCGAGATATTCTATGATTCTATGATTCATAGACCAGATTTTTAAAGGAACTGGTTGGTATAGGATCAAGACAGCTCAGTGGCCAAGAAGCTTCCTTGCATCTGAGACTGGAGTTATGTTGTCTGTCTTAAGGGTCTGGGACATGTGAATCTGTAGTCATAGCTCCCAAGATGACTATATGCAATTTAGATTGATTTAGCACAACCATCTTTTTTTCATGTGCAAACTCAATGAAAGCAACAGGTTTTATCATTAAAAGCCAGTGACTCTTATTAGAGGTGAATTTATTATTGCTTTCTGTAGTGGAAGAGGAACCTTAGGGACTTTTTTTCTGAGTAAGTACTTCCCTTGAGTTTCTTTTCCATCATCCCTTACTGTGAAATAAATGAACAGGAAATAGGTGTGACAGAGTTGTTTAATGATACAAGGCACAATGGAGGACTGAGTAAACTGGATTTCTCCTTTGGATCTTCTCTGGTTTGCTGAATTAATTGGTCAAGAGACTTGAGCTCACTGTGCCCTCTTTTCCCAAAAATGATTTTTTTTAGAAGGTCCATTTAGATATAAAAATGAAAATCACCATGTAGTTTTTATGATATTACTGTTATTAATAATTGTTATTTTTTTATTTTTTATTTTTATTACTACTACTCATCTTAAGTTACCTTTTATTTATAGCTCTTTATTTAGGGTTTTCTTTATGCTTACTTAATCTTCTATGCTATAGAAAAATGTTGTGTTGGCAATTGAGTAGATCAGATAGGAGAAAACAAGAAGTTTATCTGATAAGCTATTTACTGAGCTTCTTTGTGTACAAACCTACAGCAATAAAAGCTTGGTTTAAATAAGCTCTGTGTCTACAAGTATCCTTCTATAAAGTGCAAAAGTTATTAAAGCAAACTGCTGTGTGAACTATGATAATTTTACATCATCTAAATAAAAGTTTTATAGGAATAGAATCATCATTGTGCTAGCACAAGACATCATTAATACCAGCATGTGGAAATTGTATCATAAAGATAATCATAGAAATGCTTGTGTTTCACATGGTATGAATGATCAGCATGGGATAGTACTGTAGAGCTCACCTGAATGAGGAAATCTGAATTAGAAATGTATGTTTATGCATAATCCACTACACTTTTTACAGTAATTATTTCCTATAAACATGGAAACATTGGAAAAGTTTTAAATTTTTTATTTTCTTGTGTTTCAGAGCACTTCCCTAACCATTATCCATACTTGACTTTTCAACGAGTTATGAACATCCTCAGCTGTTTTCATCTGTACTCCTCAATTTTTTTGGTGGAAACTTGAATTCTTGAGCACTTCTGAAAGCTGGAATAAGGAGTATGAATCTGCTTCCTCATCATTTTAAGATTAGACTACCTTAGGTGTGATATTTAAGACCCCTCCATATACAGGATGTGAAATTCCAGCCTCTATCAGTGTACAGCTCTGTCATATTCAATATTTGTGTTTTCATGACTGAGGCATGCACACACATGCTGTATCCCTCCCCCCTCATCCACCATCTTCTCTTCTCCTGCTTTTTTTTTTCCCCTTTGAAATATTATCAGTTCAACTTAAAAATTCAGAATCAACAATGAAAATGCTAAGACACAAATTTATTGCAAACCAGGGAAATTAGGATAACAGCATGTACCTTATAACAAATGTCATCCCTATTCACCAATTTCAGAATTCCTGTCTCTAGTAAAACTATTGATTCCTTGGAGGATTATCCTGTGAGTGAAGAGCCAATTGGAATCTTTAATTTCAATCTTTTTATTGCAGTATAAATAAAGCAGTTGCTCTGTTTCCTTTTTTTCTCTAATATTTTGACATATATTATCAAATTATGTACTCCCTTCTATGAATCACACAGAGGGAGTCCAAGTATATTCCTGTGACAGTTAGTAATACCTGGCATTTATTTAACATTTCCACAGTTTCCTAAAGCACATCATAAATATCTATATCATTAACTACAGAGCAATTAATTTATTCTTATTTTTCTGAATTTACAGATAAGCAAATGCAGATTAGCCTTCTCATTCAGCCTCTGTTGAAGTCCCTGGGAGGAAGCCTATTGCAGTTAGAAATATATCTGATTGTACATATTGGCTTGGGCAGGTAATTCAAGACAGAAAAAGACCAAGAAAGTAATCCTAGGTATTAGTCCACAAGCCACCCTTTTCCTCTTATTCTCGCGAACAGTGTTGGTTTCAAATATTGTTTGAAATTAAAGCTCCCCTCTAAGTTTATGTTATTTAACTTTTCTCCTGGGTATCCCTCTGGCCATTCAGATATTAACAGAGGTTGTGCAGCAAAAGACCATGGCAAAGAAAACAGGTCCCAAAATTCTTTTTGTAATGCTACTTAAACAAATGATGTCATTCTCTTTTAAACTTTTCTTAAATTAATGCTTAAGCTTTACTAAAGGTAAATTGCAGCATTGTCTTCCTCTAGATTCATGATCTCCCCCACTAATCACTGGGGCTAAAGTTTTAGTACCTAATATTGAGAGTTATCCAGTCTGTATGATTCTTTCCCAAGGAAAGGTAATTTCCTTTTTAACTTTTTTTTTTTTTTTGGCTCTGATTTGTTTAGGTAACTGAAGTCTCTGCAGCCTTAAACAAACTCAGGATGGCTAGGACGAATAATTAGCATATGTCCCTCTCTCATGTGGTCTCTAAAAGTCATGTTTTATTTATGGAAATATTATTCAGATAAGCATGACAGGTGATACAAACTATGAGAGTAAAGGTAAGTATGCACATAAAAGTGTGCAGACTTCGACAAGGAATCAGATGAAAAAAGCATCATCTATTCTTCTAAAAAGGAAACACTTCCCCTGCTACACCATAAGTGAATGAACTCACTTGGTAAATATAATCTGAACATCATTTCTAGTTGCTCAGAGTGAACATTTCACTGAGATGGATGGGAAGTGGTGATATCTCTCGAAATTGTAGTTTCAGCCTGTCAGGAGGAGCAGAAAGGTATTGGGCTATGAAATTTTACCTGCTGTATATTTGGGAGTCTTTTTTGCAACAAAACCAATTTTGATTCTGAGAGATAACTTTCTGATATGTAATGAATTCTGTCACAAATAGTACATCAAAGAACTACAGAGTGGAACTCTGGATGGAAGAGGGCTTGCAGGCTTACCACGTGGCATACACAGAAGTAATGGTGTCACTGCTCAAATCCAGTGGCATTCCACACTGCCATCCAGTCAGGCAAGAAATCTGCATCATCATCATCATCATATCATGTACATGTATCATTTTATGCATAAATGGAAAGTAACATTGGAAACTTGGTCTTTTGGAAGCAGTTTGAATTCTCTTTGCAGTAGAAAATATATACTGGATACATTTATTTAACTTTTAAAATTTAGAGTCTTTTTAGATTAGAATTCAGGAAATTATATATGAGTCACTAAGTGGATTCAGCTACCAAGGAAAAACAATCTAGTCTTTCATCACATTCCTAAGCCAATCTTTAACAATAAATCTTAATAACTCTTCCCAAATAAAACCTTTTAAAAGATCCTTTAACTGAGGTGTTGTGAAATTTCTAAAAAGGTAAATTCTGCACAACACTTTCCAGCTGTGCTAGTCCTGCAGTGTTTAGGCTTTGCAAAACAAAATACTTGTGCAAATATTTGTGGATACTACCAAGTTATATTCTTTCTCAGCAAAATCTGCCAGCTGCCAAAGTTTGCAATAGATATTAAGTATTGATAAAAAACCTGAAAGTAGAACACACTTATCTTAAAGAAACATTCTCTCTTTTGAGAGTGGCTATTTATTACATGATTGTATAGCCGTCGTCAATTGAGATTCTGACTGACTATATAGCTACCCTGAAAATATTGCAAATTCGTCTATCAGTATAACTTTCCTAACTACTTCATTGCATCTTCTCTAGTTAGTGATCCTCTTCTAGCAACTCATCCTACTAATTAATGGAGGATGGACTGTATTAATCAGGAACCCTGACAAGGAACTTATGCAATGTAAGCAAACAGAAATTTAGTTATACTTATTTTAGACTCCTCAGAAGTCAATTCAGTCTGGGTAGTTTTCAGTTCCATTGAAGTCAATGTAATTGTTCACATTATCCTCTAATATTGTAAGTTACTAAAAACGTGAAATATTACCAAATATTGGTTTCAAATCATACCTGGACTAAAAATCATAAAATTACAACCTTTGCAATTCATGTTTTGATGTTTTTCATTGAGCTGTTAAGTATCTTCTAATTATAAGAGGTCTCAAGCAAAAGCCAATTTCAAAACAAATAACAGGAGTTTGTGCTTAGTGCCATATGTGGTTGATTCATGGAACTCCATGCTGAAAGATGGCAAAAGTTTACATCATGTCAAAGGAAGAGTGGAAAAACTCCTGAAAGACATATCTACCGAGAGTTATTAAAGCGTAATAGTCTTCTGTTTTGCCATTTGCTGAATTTGAGAAAGCATCAGAGGATATTATTGAATCCTCCCTCCTGTTCTTTTTTTTTTCTACTCTTGGACATCGGGTACTGAACTAAATGAATTTTACTCTAAACCAGCCTGACATTCTTCCTTCTCTTTGTCAAGTCTACTGTCTCTTCTGATCTAAATCCTTTAGAGAAAGGATGTGAATAAACAAATCTCCAACTGTGTGAAGACCTGACCCCAGGGGATGGAAAATTAAATAAGACACAAAATATCATGAGAAGTAATTTTCTTCTGAGCTCTGACAACTGTAAATATATGCTTCAGTGCATATTTGTGACCTAATTGCCAATTAATAAAGAAGATCTTTAAACAACATAAAAATAGACAGAGGGACACCGGGGGGGGGGGGGGGGGGGGTCC
>NW_008794093.1:368394-401848 GCF_000699145.1 Aptenodytes forsteri
GGGCGGGGGGGGGGGGGGGGGGGGGGGGGGGAAGTCCTCTAACCAAAGCAACTAGCAGAAAAACGGAAAATGGACAAAAAACTTCTAAACCCAAAAGTTCTGGGGTGATTTCTATCCAGCCCAGTTTCCTTCTAGTCTAAAGTAAAAAGGCTAGTATAAGAAGGGATACAAATACAATTGCACTTTGTCCTGCTAAAGCAAAAGACTGCTACCATAAATGTACGATCTTCTCATGGAAAGTAAATATATTTAATGTAGAAAGTGGTATGATTATTATTAGTCATTGTGATGGTCTAAAATTAATCCAATTGTTAAAATTAAACTGATATACAAAAAAAAAAAAGTATTTTAAGTAGTTACTGTGCAGCAGAGAATATGCTAGTTCATTAACAACAGTATTTAAGTAGGATTATTCTTGTAATAATAACATAATAAAGGTTTAGAAGGTAAGAGGTTGAAATATGTTTTCTGTTACATTGAGTTCCAGCATCTTCAATAACAAAAACAATGACATTTGCACTCTCTGAGTCAGAAGAGAGGGAGGTTCAAATAAGGAAGTTCATGCACACACAAAAAATGGTTTGGCAAGTGAAAAGCATACCTAAAAAAAACTTATAATACTGAGGAGCTGCTTAAAGAAGAATTTATTTAATGAAGAATTATTTAAAACAAGGGGGCAAAAACTTTACATTGAGGTTGATGCTTGGGAGTTTTAAGAAAATTCCAAAGAAGCAGCTGGCATTCATATGCCAGAAAAGATGAGGAAAAATATCTTAACACCTCCATCTCCCATATAAACTTTACATATTTTGTTTTTAAGCAAACACACAAACCTTGCAAAGACAGAGAACTAGGAGAACATCAGTTTTAGAAAAAATAGTCTTCTAAAAATCAAACAGTTTCAATTAAGCAGCTACTGAAGACAGAAATTAGTTTGGATTTTACGGATTTTAGGAAAAGTATGTCATGTTAGGAGATGGTCTAGAGCTTCAAAGACAAACTAAAATTATGAAATTACAGGCACAACTGTGAATTTGTGTTACAAAAAATAAAGCTAGAAAGTGTTGGAAAGTGTGCCTTGGAAGGGTAAGGTGTTCAATCTTGTAGCTGACAAAACTGGATGTATAAAGATATTCTTGAGTAGGATATAAGAACTCTGCAAATGAAGTAATGTATAAAAAATAGAATCATAGAATCACAGAATCATAGAATCACAGCATCATAAAAATAGAATCATAGAATCACAGAATCATACAAATAGAATCATAGAATTATAGAATCATAGAATGGTTTAGGTTGGAAGGGACCTTTAAAGATCATCTAGTCCACCCCCCCTGCAATGAGCAGGGACATCTTTCACTAGACCAGGTTGCTCAAAGCCCTGTCCAACCTGACCTTGAACAATTCCAGAAAGGGGGCATCCACAACTTCTCTGGGCAACCTGTTTCAGTGTCTCACACCCTCATGATAAAAAAAAGACTTCCTTATATCCAATCTAAATCTACCCTCTTTCTGTTTAAAACTTTTGCCTCTTGTCCTTCCACTGCAGGCCTTGGTAAAAAGTCTCTTTCCCTCTTTCTTATAAGCCCCCTTTAGATATTGAAAGGCCACAATAAGGTCTCCCCAGAGCCTTCTCTTCTCCAGGCTGAACAACCCTAACTCTCTCAGCCTTTCTTCATAGGAGAGGTGTTCCAGCCCCCTGATCATTTTCATGACCCTCCTCTGGACTCGTTCTAACAGGTTTGTGTCTTTCTTGTGCTGGGGGTCCCAAAGCTGGATGGAGTACTCCAGGTGGGGTCTCATTAGAGCAGAGTGGAGCAGTAGAATCATCTTCCTCTACCTGCTGGCCATGCTTCTTTTGATGCATCCCAGGATAGAATGGGCTTTCTAGACTGCAGGTGCACATTCCTGGCTCATGTCCAATTTTTCATCCACCAATACCCCCATGTTTTTCACTGCAGGGCTGCTGTCAACCAATTCATCCCCCAGTCTCTACTGATACTGGTGATTGCACTGGCCCAGGTGCAAGACCTTGCACTTGGCCTTGTGGAACTTCATGAAGTATGCATAGGCCCATTCCTCAAGCCTGTCAAGGATGCTCTAGAAGGCATCCCTTCTCTCTAGTGAATCAGCTGCACCACTCAGCATGGTGTCATCTGCAAACTTGCTGAGGGTGCACTCAATTCCACTGTCCATGTCATTAATAAAGTTATTGAAAAGTACCAGGCCTAATACAGACCCCTGAGGGACACCACTTGTTCCTGATCTCCACTTGGATGTTGAGCCATTGACTATAACTTTTTGGATGTGGCCCTCCACCTAATTTCTTATCCATCAAATACTCCATCCATCACATCCATATCTCTCTGATTTAGAGACAACAATATTGTGTGGAACTGTGTCAACGGCCTTATAGGAGTCAAGATAGATGACACCAGTTGCTTTTCCCTTATCCACTAACACAGTCATTCAATCATAGAAAGTCACAAGATTAGTCAGGCACAATTTGCCCTTGATGAAGCCATGTTGCCTGTCTCTAATCACTTCCCTGTCTTCGATATACCTTGACATAACTTCCAGGAGGATCTGTTCCATGATCTGCTGAGAGAAGAATAATTGAAAACAATTTCAGAGGAAAAAAGTCCTCTAATATCTCTTTAGGCAATAAAGGCTGAACAGAAATGCACAGCCGCCTTATACTGGCAATCTTCACTTTTTCCAATTAGTTCTATAATCTTGTTCCTTTTTTATTAATCCTCTTCTACTTTTACCCAGCTGTCCTCTTTGTATCAGAACCTGTTTGTCTCAAACTTCAGAAAACAACTGGCAAATTAAGTCTGCATGATCTGGGATTATGAGAAACATTTGCTAAAGAAGTAAGTTGTCACATTAGTTTCAGTAGTCCCTCTATATTTGCTACAACAAATATCACAGTATTTGCAATATGCACTGTGTATATTATAAGGAATGCCAGGGGAAATCTGTGTTTTCTGTGAATCATGCTTAGATGACACAAAATATTCAGAACTTGGAAGATATCCTGCACTGTAAATTAAGGCCAGCATATACAGAAGCAGTGCATGCTAATTGTTATTTATTTCAGACCACCAAAATAGAGTATCAGATATTTTTATGAAAGTCGACTAATGTTCTAATTCAGTTATTTTGCAATGAAAAATTGGTGTTTACAAGATAAAATTGGTGTTTTGCCACATAGAGATGATGCTATGTATTAATTCTACGATGTTTAAAAACTCAGCAGATTTCAGAACATAAAAAAATCATTTGTAGACTACAGTTAGTATTCTTTTCCTAGAAAGACTTAAAGATACAGAATATAGATTATTTTTTTCAAATTTTCCCCCCAGTACTGCCATTTTTTTTTAGAGATGAAGAATAGAATATAGACATAACAATATTTGGCCAAATAGGTGTTTCTGATTTGAAATCAAGCTTGATTCCTTCTTCCTTTTCACATTATTTCTCCTGCTCTGACCAGGACTGCCTTTTCACTCCTTCTGTCCTTCGCTGCCATCTTTCATTCACTCAGATCTACCTTGCCTTTTTGATATTTCTTCCCTTATCTCTCTGTCCTCGATGTATGTAAAGCTGGGATGGTGTTCTTCTTCCATTAGTCTCTTCCTAACCCTCTTTGTGTGATCATTGTGGTCATTGTCACTATTTATCAAGATTGCAACATCTGGACATCCCTTGTACTTTCTCCTTTCATACAGGGTTTTAATCTTAGCAGGTACATCTGCATTTCTATGTCATAATATATCTGACTGTTTTCACAATGTTTACATGCGTGTTTAAGAACTTTGGTGTGAATTCTGGTAAAATCATGTTCTTTCCAAGTTCTTTCTTTTGTCTTGGCAAATAAAATTTTGCTTCATTCACTTTCATTTTCAACAGAAATTCTCACAGTTCATACTCATCCATGCTTTGTATTCCTTTTCCTCTATCCCTTGACATACAAAGACTTCAGGCTCTATACCATTCTTCATGTCCTTCATTTGTTTTCAAGATGTCAGTGACTGACTAAACCCCTAGGAGTGGAATGTGGATCACTGGATAAACCCCTATAATGGAAGAAAGATCAGTGGAGATGGGCAAGGCTCAGGTGCCCATGAAGCTCAGAGAATAATGCAAAGAACCTGACTTTTTCTCACCACAGAGGGGACCAGAGGTGGCCTTTGTTTTAGATAAACAGCTATCAACAGCTGAGTGGATCACCTGCAGGTGTAAATGTCTCCCCGAGTTCATTAAACCAGTATGAACGTCTCCCTGAGCTAGCCAGACCAGCATGGGCGGAGTGAACACATGGCTCAGCCAAACCTAAAGTATAAAAACTAAACAATCAGCAAAAGAATTTCAAAGAGAGCAATGGGCTTGAGATGGCTTCAACACATGTATTCCTTCCTAGTGACTGGTGATGCCCAGTGTTGTGATGGTGAACATATTATAGAGACCAATAATGGTCTGTGGTTGACCTGTATATAAACCTGTTCAATCACAGGTACTGTGATTGAACTGTATATTGCAATTGTTGCATTTCGCTAAGTATAACTTACATTTGTATTGTTTTTTCAGTATATTTGGTATCACTCTGCTAAATCAGAACTCCCATGTAAACATCAGGTGTCTTCAAATAAGTAATTTGATATTAAACATTACACCCTCCATGTGTGGAATTCTAAAGGAATCTGGTCAGAGAGTATTGGACTCTGACAATGTTCCATCTTCAAATATTTGGTAATGCTATTCCACATTACTGTATTTGGATCAAACTGAGAGCACACAAAGGAGCTTTGATTTCTTTACTCAGTGTTTGTGAGAGGTTGGGAAGTATATATTCAGGAAAAAAGAATAATCAGCCCATAGTCTGTCAAATATTTTTATCTCTTTAGTTCTAGAAGTTGCTTCTCAGCAGACTAATATCCACAAAATCCTTCCATGGGAGAGCATCTGTTTGAGTGTGTTACCCTCTTTGCCTGAATGCAGGATATTTCTCAAGCCAGAACACTGGCAGCTCACCACCAGCACATACATGGGGTATGTTCATCTTTAGTAGGAGAACCTGCTCTTATGTCTGCAGTACAGGTGTAAATAAGGAAATGTTTCTTCCCCACACACCATCATGTTTTTGATTTTACTCTTTATTTGTCAGTACACTCCTGAAGGGAAGGGGATTGAATATACTTCAGGTTTTGTATTCTTTCTCTTTCTGACAAAAACAATATATATCAATTTTGTTATTTGCCATAACATTTCATCTGTCTTTGTGAGGTGAGACCTTAAAACTCTGATGATAATTAAAAAAGAAAACACAAGGTGAAGTTAAACTGTAGCAGGAAACAATTAGAAAGCCAAGATTCTAGTAGCTTGCTGTTCTGTATTGATGGCTTGTTCAAGAATTACTGTAGCCATATGTTTGGGTTAATACCTAGACTGTAATCTTCATGGTACTAGCCTGAATACCTTGTATAAACAATGCATGCCTTACGATGACTATGCCCTTGAAGAAGAACTAGAAGACTGATAAAAGGGGAACATCCTGCCCTAGAAAGCGTCGGAGGCTAAATGATTACCAAAGAAACAAAAAGTCAGCAAAAAACTGCGGTAACTAGGGGAAAGGTAAAGGCGGCAGGGGGAGATTGCGACCACCAACTCAATTCAAGACTGGAAAGACTTGCCCCCCACACACCTGCAAGGAGCATGCGTCCTAATTTACATGGCAAGTGAGACTAATTTGAACATAGTCATAACCAACAAGCATGAACTTAGGTGGGCTTTTACTAATCATGTAACAATATAAATACGCTATAGTTCTTTTGTGTGTTGTGCTAGCTTTGTGGAATTACCACCTAGCACATGTCTTTGCACAAACATGAGATAAATAAATATCTCGGCTCTGTGTGCAAGATTGGCTTATTGCACACCAGGTACCAGACCCCGCTTGTGGGACAACATCACTAGGCAAATTCTTTTGTCTTACTAGTTTACATTTTACCTGAAAAGCATGCTTGTAATAATTTTCAGTTATTTTTTAAAAAATCAACCCCCTCCAAGACATACATGTAAGCAGACATATTTAGAGACCTCCAGGAATGATTCACCCTCAGAATGCCTCATAAGGCAGCACCAGCAATAGGATTGTTACAGCCTGGAAACACTGATAACACATCTATATCAAATCTTTACTGAAGGCAAATTGTTACAGTAAAGAACAAAATGAAAACCTTTTTCTACGCAGATATTTCAGATAGTTGAAATGAAATTTTAAAGGCTCATTAGTCATTCAACTATTTTAAGAATATATCTTGCAGGCTTTAAACAAGACAACAAATGGATTAATAGAGTATCCAAATGGTGTTCAGATTTTTTATTATTTGAAAACAAAAATGTAATACTAAATTACTTATTTTAACAAACTGTAAACTAAAATAAGCTATATAATAAATGTCACAGTGATGATGTAGTACTTAAGAATAGCTCAAAATAGGTAAGGAATAAAAAAGAAAGGCATTTTCTGTATTTTTTTGCTTCTGTTATTATCTGTTTTCTTTTCCATAATTAGGAAACAAATGTTCACTTTATGTATCCAGAGGCAGTCTAGAAGGATTGTGTTTATCCCTCTGAACTATGCAGTAGCTCATTTCTGCAAATGATTTGTAAATTTCAGACTCAACTTGTGGCACTATATTCAGACTTCTCAGGAATATCTCCATGAAAAAGTCTACTGGAGATACGATTTGCACAGCTTTTTGATGTCTTCCTTTAGACCTTGAGAACCCTGAACCAGAAACTCAGAAATCTGGTAATTCTGTCTAATGAAGGGGTTGTCATGAAAAAAGTCAAGAGTTTTTCTTTGTACTATAAAGACCTTCTACAATAGGGCTTAAAAGCTGCAATCTCTTAGCTGAACCTGCAGTACAAGGAAGAGTAATACTCTCATGCTTCTATGAGCTTAAGACCAATACTGAAAAGACCAGGGCCTCAACTAGTGGGGGCCAGAGGAAGAAAGCAGCAAAGGTCATATGCATTGGCTATGTATTAAGTGCCTTGACTATCAGAGTATTTGTTAAAAAGAACTTCCAGGTGACCTTGGGAAGTGGATCACATTACGAACTCTAAATTAGGACAAATAATACTCTATAATCTGTGACAAAATATCCCACACCAATCAAAATTTGCAGGTTCTGAATGCTGACTCTGCAAGACAGACACACTAAGCAGCTTCCAGAGATATTTTAGTGTCATTCAAACCAGTTACTATCCTGACTCTGAATCCTATGTCTTGCTAAGAAAATTTCTGGTGTTTCAGAGAAGGTAGAGAAAAATTGCAAAAGCCTTGTTATATTTCAAGGGAAAAAAAATCTTAAATACGGGAGATAAATGGAAGGTCTAAAGCACAGGTTGAATGTTATATAAATGTGATGTAATAAATCATATGTGCTTGAAGATAAAAATATCTCATAATCAAACTTCATTTTCTCTTTTGGGGAAGTCTTGATGCAGTCCTTCTGTATTCTTTGAAACTTCTAATTTTATTCCTTATTCATTCTGAAAAGATATATTAAAAATAAAATCTTTGGGAGAGGATATTTTCTTTGGCTGGTGTTTTTTTTTTTCTGGGTTTTCCGTGTTAAGTTATTTCAATGCACAGTAGAATAATGTAATTAGCTGGATTCATCAATAGTAATATCAGCTAATTCTATGTCTCTTCTGTGCTAAAGCTGAATACAGTTTGGGTCAGTCACTCTGTTCAAAGAAATTCAGAGAACACCATTTGGGCTTTACATACTTGCAATTAATGTGCTTACATTTAAAATAATTGGATTGCACCCCAAAATGAAAAGGCTTGAGAAAGCAGAGAAAATCCAAAGGTCTGATTCACCATTGTGTTACATAGCTTTCATGCTAGTTTAGCTGCACGAGATTTTCCATGATCTGCATAAAACTAGTATGAAACTATACGAATGGAGTGCTTGAACAGAGCTTAATTTGAGCTGATGAGTTAGATCACTTTGAGATCAACAGCAAGTGTTATAAAAATGTATTCTGAGGAGAAGATATACAATAGCCATGATGCAAGGTTTATCATAGCTTTATAGTTTTTTTGCAGATTTTGTCACGGAGCAATTAACATGGCCTTGTGAAACCAGCCTATCAGAAAAGGAATCACAGACTCTGTGTTGTGAGAATAAGAGTTGTTAAATGATGAGCCAAAAAATCAGTGTTCTCTGGAAAAAATTGTAAATGTTAGTCAGGAATAAAAAGTTGCAAATGAGAACTTTTAGAGATATTTCTAAAGTCATCTTGTTCAAAAGTATCAACACCAATAGAGATAATACAGTAGATTTGACAATTGCACTTGTTTGATACAGCATAGCAAATGTATCTTTATCTGGATATAGAGGATGAATCATTTTTCCAAGCAATAAAAACATTTGGACTTGATATAGAATGTAGTTGTTAAATTTAGTTTACTATTGATTTCAAGTGCAATTGTTAATTGAAATTTAATTAGAGAAATAATGGTTCTAAATTCTACATATTGATCTAAAAGAGGAACAAAGAAAAAACCACAGCATTTTCAATTTTCTTAGTTTTGCTCAATTTACCTGCAGAGCTGTTAAATTTTGCAAAGACATGTTTCTTCCTTCTCTCAGAGTAAAAAGAAAAGAGTCTACCTGTAGATTACATGGACTCTTTAGTATATTAAAGTTTTAGATGTTCTCATCTAAATACTTGTTTATTTTATGTACAAATGAAGGGCTAAATAAATATTCTATTCAACATTCAACTAAACAAAATGACTGAGTGTAAAAAGGAAAGAGGAGGAGGACAAAGAAACTAATTAATTATAAGGATTAGCATGAGAACAAATAATAGAGGATAAGAAAGTGGGTGGCCATATTTCATCTCTTGATGAGTCTGTTACCTAGGAAACAAAAGACCGAATGATTGCATAAATGACCCTATGCCTGTGGATTTAAATTGATGAAATTATATAGGACTGCAATTTATGCAGAAAAAATAAGTAGATTGTCAGGCGCCCTGTTTATTAGGTGGAATAAAAAGCCTAAAAACCCTGTTTTCATTTTGATGAGTTTTTAAAGCATTTATTACCTAAGTCCTCTGTCTTTATTATCTAAGTTTCTGACCTAACAAAACTATGCTATAAAAACTAACCAATCACCCATCCAGCTGACTAATCACCCTTTTTAAAGACTCCCGTAGAGGATACTAATCATTGACTGAACTCCAGCTCTCATCAGTAGGACTCAGGTTGATTCCAACAGATGGTATTGTTAGTACAGCATTTTGACTACTAACAAGGAGATCATAAATCTGCTATGTCTTCTGGCCTTCCGCCAAAGGCAATCCAGTTGAAGAAACCATAGTGTGTCTTCACATATGACGATGAACAGATATCAGTCATTAATTTTATAGTAGAAAAAGCTAGTAATGCATCATCTGCTATTCATATAAAAACCTTTGTAAAAATATAAAGTAATCACCAAAAGAATGATAGTGTTTGCCCCCTTTGACAAAATAACCCTGAAAAACTCAGGGAAACACTTGGAAGAATTCAAAGGGCATGTTTATTCAACACAGTGCAATTAGCTTCTTTAGATGTGCTTATTGTCACCAACTTCCCAAAGATTTAGGAAGGTTTGACTATTTCCAATGATCTTCCAATGATCTTCTAGCATCTTTGAGCATACTGTTTCTTTATTTTCTGTACAAATAAAAAGCTTCAAGTATGCTTAAAATAAAGCAAGTAATATACAGATAATCATGTTTGAAAAAGCATAGGAAATAATATTTGTAATTAAATCCAGAATGGTCAGACTGAGTCAGCTAGAATAGTCACGTCACATGTTGGCCAAAAGGTAATGTTTGGGAGAGAGTATAAGAATGGAGCAAGCATAAAGTGAATGGAACCTGTATCAAAATCTTAATATTTATTTGATTCTTTTTAAAAAATACCTTAAGTTGAGCAGTTGCCAGTATTAAAATCAACAGCAGATTCACCTTGAGAATGGGGTTTCAGTAATATTTGGATTAACACTTTTATTCAGAGAAAGATGTGACATCCCACAGCAACAAATTTCTGTTACAATGAACTGGGCAAATACGCTTCTGGTGTAAAGACAGAATTTCACCAACTTCAGTTCCAGTAGAATCTCTTCCATGAGATACTTTAGAAGAAACAGTATGTTATGACCCTGATGGTGAGGTGTTTGTAAGTCATATTTTATTACTGTGGAATATACAAAATCATAAATAGATTATGTCATAATCATCTGTCAAAACCAAACTAAAATATTGAGAGTTTGGACAACATCATGCAGGAGAAGGGGGATATTTCCTGTAGGAGCTGCGACCCATGGAGAGCCCACACTGGAGCAGGTTTATCCTGGAGGACCGTAGTCTGTGGAAGGATCCACTCTGGAACAGCTTGTGAAGGACTATAACCTGTGGGAAGGACCCACACTGGAGCAGGGGAAAAGTGTGAGGATGGAGGAGCAGCAGAGAGGAACTCTTATGGTAGGGGGAGTTTATTTTTTGTCTTTGTTTCTCTATTTTAATTGGCAATAAATTAAACTAATCTTTCCAAGTCAGTCTGTTTTGCCCATGACAGTAATTGGTAAGTGATTTCCCTGTCTCTATCTTGATCCATGAGATTTTTCATTTTATTTTCTCCCCTGTCCTATTGAGGAGGGGAGTGAGAGAGCAGCTGGGGGGGCAGCTGGCAGCCAGCAAAGGTCAATCCACCATACAACCATCATCAAACTCCACTTACGTGCTGTAGGCTTCTAACGGGAGATTCTCCAGGTCAGTGCCTTTCAAATAAATTTTGTATTGCAGCCATAACTTTGGCAGTAAAAGTCAAAACTAACTGAGAAATAAGAATGCATTCACATTGTTGTAAATAGTTGTAAGATAAACAGCTGGATTAATCAAGCATGTGTCAAGCATACAAGACCAAAGCTAACAAGCACATCATGAGATAGATAAGTACTAGCAGAAACCAGACAAGGACAACCGAAACTGTGGCAAATGGCAGCAATGAGCCAATTTGTGACCATATAAGGAGAAGGGCCCAAAGGTTCAAGAAAAGTTCACCTCCTGCAAAGACCACGAGAGGCCACCAGAGACCACCTAAGACACCTATAGGTGCTCCTAAGGACTCAAAACGCATGTGTGAAAGACTATGTAGATATTATAATTAGTTCTTAGAAATATAATGAATATGTATGATTATTCCAAGAAATTATAATTAATACGTATATTAAAGAGCCATATAAGGGAGGGTTGATGCAGCATATGCTGTGCATACTAGGCGGAGAGATCCCCCATGCACCCAGCCGAAGAAAGTAATGCCTGCTCTTTAATACATCCAGTGTTAAGGAGATTTATTCCCAATTTTCGGTGACAACATGATGCTCACATACCAGTTTGCTGATGCCTGCACATGACTTTAATTGCACTTGAGGAGAACTTTAGAGCAAAGCAGCTATTTTCACTAGCTCCTTATATGCATATTTCTTCCTTATTGCAAAATTCATTTTTTGGTTTAGGAGAATTCACTTTAGAAGTGTGTTTCAGCTGAAAGAAAAAAACCTCTGAAAAGACGACGTTTTCACAGGAAGTTAAATCAGGAGAGCTATTTTGGACCATTTCCCCAAACAATATAGTGAATAATTTAACACATTTATAAGCCAACCCACCTTAAATGTTTTTGAAAGTCAAATTGTGATTTCTAAGTATTTCAAAAGAAGTTAGATATAATTCATAAATGTAGCCAGTTTTGACCCTGGAGAATTTGGCAAAATTCTGATTTCATGTGAAATCTTACTGTCAGCTGTAGGAATAATTTCATCCTGGTTGTAACAAAAAAGTTTTTATCCTTTTAATCTTTGTATCTGAAACTGTCTTCTTGCTGCAGGCTGTAATCTTACTTTCATTTCCTTGGAGATTTCCATCCTAAAATGCCTTGTCTTCACTCCAGTTCCTTCTTACCCATGACTATCTCCTCTATTGTAACAGGACAGCTTTATATGTAGTGCATACTGAACCAGAGAAGGCAACTGTGGACAGTCAGACCTAAAAACACAAGTGGTTTTAGTGTGATCAGTTTCAGCTATAGAACACTTAAAAAAAAAAAATAAAAAAATAAAAAAAATCTCTGCTGCTACAGTGGAGACCTGAGAATAAGAACAAGCAAATGGGGGCAAGGGAACACTGCAGAAGCTACTACATGCCACTAAATGTGAAAATAGATTCTCCTTGAATCCCAAGTCCAAACTGCTAGTAGAAGGATTTTGCTGCTTCTAGCTTAATAGACAAGGAGTGGATTAAAATTTCATTTCATACATGTCAAATGAAGAAAAGAAAAATTAATCTAACAGATTAGTTAAGGATGAACAATGTTAGGAAACTCTATTAGCCAGACTCCCAAAGCTCCAGTCACTGCTTCAGGATGAAGGAACAGAATTAACAGAATTTAATGCTATGCAAATTGTCAATTTGCAAACAAAATAAAATACCTATTAAATATTTTACAAAGATATTTCTATGGTGTTCATCTAAGTCTATTAGAGTTACTAAAATTATGGTAAGCCTCATTGATACTCTTGAAGTTGATTACATTCTTACAGTAGTGATATGGTGGATATCTGAATTAGTTCACTTGTACTGCAAATTACTAGTAGGTATAAGAAAGTTAAAATTTAATATAGGTTAAAAAATCTGCCATGTATATGTAGACTTAAACCTGTACATATAAATTCTATCAAGCTGGAGATCATCTACCCCACTGGAGCAGGAGAATAGCAGTTAGAATCCTAGAATAATTTAGTTTAGAAGTGACTTCTGGTGGCCTTTGTTCCAAGCCCCTGCTCAAAGCAGGATTAACTTCTGAGTTAGTTCAGATTTCACAGGGCTTGTCCAGTCAAGGTTTAAAAATCTGCAAGGATGGAGACTCCACAACCTCTCTGGGCATAAAAGTATATACTACTACTATCAACCTGATAATGTTGGTAAGAACATTTACAGCCAGCTTTTCATTAATCTTCTTCCTCAATTTAAGCTACCAATCAACTACTTCAGTCCTCTTTCCAGTTCAACATTCAAGGGATTAACATTCCTTTGTTTATGACTGACATAAAATTTTCTTTGGTTTTGGTTATTTTCATTTTTATTGCACGTTCTGCCTCCTTACTTGGAACAGCTAGTCTTTATTGCTGTGTGACTTGCTGTAAAGAGAAGGCAGGTAGAAATATCCTTCTGGATTTCAGTTGTGGGTTCTCATCTTAGACGTCTAAGTTTTTTGATTTTCAACTATGCTTTCAGTCTTTGAAAGTTTAATTCATACAGATATATATCTGTCTCCACATTAAACCCAATTTTACAGATTTAAAATCCTTAGTAGATGAACCTATTCCAGATTATATATTGTGCAAGTAATTGTGTATTAAACTATTGACTTGCTATTTGGTTGGAACAGACAAGTTTTTCATATACATTTTCTATGATTCTTATTATCTCTTAATAACATTATGTCCTTTTGCAGGTAAATGGTTTATCATCAGAAAGTTGCCATGTTTATTCCAATAATGATCCTTCTTTGATGGCAATAATGACAATGCCCACCTCATCATCTCTCTTTGTCTGTTTGGGCCAGCTTATGGAACTGGATCATAATTCACTGTTGGGTGATGATTAGGCAGGCATTTAACTGTAAAATTGAACAGCAGTCAAGGTGGAAAGGTACTGGTCTGGAACTAAAAAAAATGTGAAGGTGACCTAAAGCTTCCTATGAATATTGTGGGAGTTAACCACAAGAAGAATTGGTTTTGGAAGAGAGAAAAGGTGTGGATCCAAGAGTGAGATCACCACACCTGTTCTGGTCTGCTTCTCAAAACCCAGTATATCATTTTGCAAAGCAACAGAAGCACAATAAAATTCGTTTATACACCAGGATGGGAAGTATATTAGCAAAGGAAAAGGAAAGCTGGTTGGTGATATGGTTTGGCATGAAGAAAGAAATAGCAAGAGGAAGACTGCCAGTAAAGAGAGCTTGAAGCAATCCTGTGAATAGCACGCAGTTTGGCCATCATCCGTGACTTTGCCAACCTTCCTTGCACCATCAGCCTTGGCAGTTCCAGTTTGGTAGTCTTTGACTCTGCAAACACTGCAGCTGGTCTTAATGACAGGCAAATCTGCTTTGAAAAAAAGAGACATATTTCACCTTGCTATTTAAAGAGATAGACATAAGCCAATCTTACAGAAATCTGAAAGCGCTCTCAGGAATTAAGAACAAGCATAGACTGACAAGAAAGAGAAAATGTTTGCTTGCACTTAAGTCATTCACCCATTTCTACTGAGCTTCAGTAGACTGAAAGAAACAAAAGAACAATGACACAGCTTTGGTGTCTTTACCTTCAGTAAGACCTGCTTGAGTATGTCAATTTTATCCATTCTGCAGACCAGAAAAATACAGATTTTTGAAGACTTTCTGTGAAGCAAGTGAAATAGAAGATGATAATGCTGCCAAAGCAAGTAAGCAAATACTGATTAAATCTTCTTTCAAAGTCTGTCTGTTCACGTTCAAAGGATCCTGATATATAAGAAATCTGATACTATTGTAATGAATCTGGTGTGTCTACTTTAAGAGGCAGAAGTGGAATACATTCTGTGCAGGTAATACGCTATAACAGGAGTCTCCCATTTTCTTTGATGTGCCAGGAGAAACCTGAATATTTCTCCTTGAGTATTCATAATTCATTGTATGAAATATGCTACAATACTCTCTTCTCCCTTCTTACCACCTTTTCAGTAAGAGTTAGTACTTTCCCTTCTATTGAAACTTGCTGATAAGAATTCAGTGTGATAGCTCCAATGTATTTTCCATTATCCCATGATTATTTTGTTTCCCATAACTTTATTTCATATCAAACATTTATTTAGTTAAATAGCCTGAATGTCTTATATAATGAACAGTTAACCATATGAGCAGGTTTTAATTGCTAACTTATACACTACCTGTCAAGTTCTTCCCTTTACATCTGATCTAGTCAAATTATTCCTTCCATGCACACTAGCTCTGTGCTACACCAGTTCTGCCGTTCTTAGAGTATCACTATGCAGCAAGCATGCTGGTGAAACTTGCTGTAAAAATAATGACAGCAGGATCCTGACCTATGCTGAAATTGTTCTTTCCTCATGGATCCAGCCAGTGAACTGGAACAGTCTGAAAACTGGAAGACTTGATTCTGCTGACAAGCTTTTAAAGCTTGATGTCCCAAAGACACAGTATTTACCAAGTTTACCATTTTATGGATGACTGCTCCACTGAAGAAAAAAATAAACAACCTTTCAAATAAAAGTACAAAACTGTCTTAAAAAGTGATACTACAATTCATGCAAAAAATGCTCAGTAAGAAAAACCAGTAAATATATTCAATGATGAACAGCCATTGTAGCTTGTGATCAGATTAATAAATAGCCTGCATTATCCATGGCTTAAAGGCTTAGGTCATGCTCCCATTAAAATTCAAATATTCTCGAATTGCTTTCAGACTTGCATTCATGAAAGTGATTTTTAACATGTAAGAATAAAGCACTTCCTTAACTTTATGATGCATTTTCAGATCTTCCATAAGGGATTTGCATGCAAAAATAGTTCTTACTAGAAATATTCAAACAAATGGCAATGCCTAATGAATATTCTAGCAGGTCACTCATTGAAGCATGTGGGGTTGACAAATTGTTTTCTAAATGATTCCTCTGCAGGGTGGGAATTCTTATGCCAGAACTCATTACATTTTAACAGTGACATGGTCCATTAATCTTTGTGGTCAGCTGGGTAGTGATCTCCCATTTTCCTTTGACTATTCATAAAAACATCAGTGTTATATTATTGTAAGTTCCAGGATGAACAAGAATCGTTTATACAGCATTAGAACAAACCTCACAGCTTTACAGTCATCAAGAGATGAAATGTAATTAAACAGAAGAGTTAATGTGAACCTGATCTCTGTTTCTGAGTCATCATCAGATTATGAAACTGAGCCTTCAGGAAAACAACTTTGACCTTTACATCTGTATCTTTAGCTAGAACATCAACAAATCACACTTACTTTATATCACAGTCAATTACTTGAACTCACAAAACTTCTTGAACAACCTGTGTTAACTATTTAGCTTTGCCTGAAAAAACAAAAAACCTTTAGTGTCCTTAAGATAAACTAGGTGCTCACTAAAGCTTAACCCTGAAATAACATCAGTGGAGTAATGTAATTCTGAAGATCCAGGTTTCAATGTTAGGCTATTCAATATTACAGATACTATAAATCATGAAAGTAAGTAATGGCATCTGAAATCAATGCAGGGGAAAAAACTTTCTAAAACCAAATTCTTATGTCAGGTGATGTCTCAGACCAAAAAAATATGGAAAAAGTAAATCAGCATATGATAATTAGTAAGAAGAGCAAATTTAAAGAAATATATAATTTGAAGATTAAACTCGTGTATCATCTTAACAGGATAAGGACTACATTTATTAAGAAGAACCTGGCAGATTATCCTTACATTTACATGTCACTGAGAAATATTCTTTATGAACAGTAAAATGTCAAATTAGTTAACAGCAAGACTTTGCCTAAAACAAATTATCTGAAGCTGAGTGAAGTTTTCTGTATTTGTTCCATTTACCAGAAGACACATTTAAATTGTTCACCCTGAAGGAGACTTCTAAAGGCACAATAGTCAGCAGGCACTAACTGCCAAAAATGTCCAACTTTTTCAGACTTAAGTGCACATGAAATCCACAAAATGCTATCTATATTTTCAGAGGTTATGATTATCTCTAACACTTTAATTTAGTGCCTTCTGTTCCCATGAATAAGCCTAGGAATTGAAATCTAGAGTAGTATGGCTGAGTGGTCCCTTGCATTGAACTTTATGGGGATGGCAGTGTTGTAAAATTTTCATCAGTGGGATTCCAGTTACAGAATTCATTTCCCACTGCCAGTCTAATTAAATACAAAACAACTGAATTTTGAGGTACACAACTCATCTACTTAGAGAGCAGGCAGTTAGCAATGTTTTGTGAAGGACTAACTTGAACCAGTATAGGTTGATACATATGGTGAGATTTGTCTTTGAACTGCTCCCCAAATTGAAGCGTGAATAAATACCGTAAGACTTTCAAAATAATTTTGATTTTTGAAAGAGAAACTTTGGAGAAAACCTGAGCAAAATATGAGGTTAAAGCATGTGTTAACTACACCATTTTGCAAACATCCATGTGGACAAAATAAATTCTACACTTATAATTACTAAAGGGGAAAAAAAATCTATTTTAACTGTACCATGAATAAACAATTAGAATTTATGGAGGGTGTACTTTTAAATCAGTGTTCCTCAGCACTGTAGAACTTATGACATAATGTCACTGGGTATGTAGGCCTTGATGTACTTACATTCAAATGCAGTATAGAATCATTTATAAACTTTCCCATAGCTAGGTACCTAAGGAAGCACATCATATTGCATCTTGTTTGACAGAATCTCAGAAGCAACACTAATATTTTAGTGATGGGTCAAGAGAGAGCCATTTTATGGTTGCCTACTATGGAAAATCATGTGTGGCATTTTTGTGATATATATTTTAAGGTAAAAATCAGTTTCCTCTTCAATACTTTGGAGCTCTACATGCTGAGTTCAATCACAGATATCTCAAGTGATTGCACCTTTACCCTACACTTAGCAGGCAACAAAAGTCATGAACTATTTCAGTACAGAACAAGACAAACAATGTGTGCTCAAGCATGAAACATTTATGCTGTTTTCCACTTTGTAAAACCTGAAATGCATTCCTTGCAACACAGAAGGACAATGTTGAAATTCATCTCACAAATTCTTAATCCTTCTTAAGTGAGAAGTATAATTTATGAGCACAAGGAGGAGACACTAAAAAAGAAAGACTGATTATGATAGACCACCTTCAAATTTCCTAATGTGATCTTTCTACTTACTCTGTTAGGTACTTCTCATCAGCATAAGACAAAAAGAAAATATAGTCTTTATAAGGGCAAATAATGACATTAGCAAATGGCAACAGAAATGAAGCAAAATAGTGCATACCATTCCAAATGTGTTTTGTTGAAGTCTTCTCCCATCTTAAGAGAGAAGAAAAAGCAAGAGTGAAAAAATGAAACTATGAGACTTTCTTATCTCTCTTAAAATACACTACATGCATTCAGCTTAAAATGGGGGATTAATCCTGCTGTTTTGCTTACACTACACAGTTTGCCATTAATCCATATGGAAACTGCAGCTGAAAGGAACTGTTGCTGATGCAGAGATCCACAGCTGGGTAGAGGGCCAAAAGTACCAGAGTTGAAAGAGTGAAAGAAGAGTAATAAAACTATGTGTTCCTCCTCTTCAAATTCCTTCCACTACAGAAGCACAAGGCTGCTTGTCATACAGATGTGATCAGCCTTCAACTTTCAGTCACCTTTTGCTTAGGATATGTGATTTTTTGTTCTCATTTCTTCTGTACAGAAAGTGGTGGTGTTAAGGTAAACAACTGCTCACATATGACAATAATAGTTTAAAGCATAAATGCTATGTTGGCTTTGTGTGTGAAAACTCTTACCACTGAATCTCTCCTGATTTAAATTAAAGCCTTTAATAGGAATGGTCTGGTATTTTTGGATTGTATGTTTGGATTTTGCTTTTACTTTGAGGGAAAAAGATATAAGGGAAGGCACATATTTTTTTGGCTTTGATGAGATAAAATAAAAATTTATTCTCTGGTTTCAGGAAGCCTACTACTCCCTCTTTTACTCATTTCCATTATGAGACTAGTGATAGGAATTTAGGTAGGAATTGAATTTTTCTCTCATTTAACACCAAGGTCCAGATTGTCATTCATTATATATCCTCCCCACTGAGTCTCACAGATGACTGCAGGATGAAGTTCTAATTGCAAGACCAAGGATCAAATGAGCAGTTTAAATATCTGCCACCCAAGAATGAATCCTTAAATTTTTTTTAAGTTTCCAGAAAAAAAAAAATGTTATCTGTGACAAGTGAAAACATCAGTATGGTGAGTGGAGTTGCACTTCTTTGTATAAAAGACCATCTATTTATGCTTGGAAAATGTACATATCCTCTTAGATTTTTGAAAAATTGTAGAATAAAGGCCAGCAGTCTTCTGTAAATTATGTGGAATTATAGGGAGTATTACTCTGAATGTATTTAAGGAGTAGTAAAGGAAACAATATTAGCTGTAGTGTCACAAGGAAAAACCTACTTAAGTGTTTTAAGTCAGATAGGATCAAAGCAGTTCATTGGTTTACTTCCAACATGTAATTAACTGGCAATCACTGAACTATACCTTCAGGATCACTATCAGCAATGCAACAGATAAACCAGAATTGTAGACAACTTACAAAATGTTAATGAACACCCTTCTATAATTCTTCCACAAAATTTCATCTCCCCTTCCCCCCATAGTCCTGTAGGCCCCCATATTTGCACACCCTGGGAGATGCAGGTGCTTTGGCTTCATGTGTACCCCAGTGGCTCCCCACACCCCGCTGACCTACATGTTGGTAACAAATTCCCTCAGGATTCACAGCCGCACACCTGAGGTGAGTCCCTGTGTGTTGCCCCTGTGCTGTCACCCCACAAGTTGGGTGCTGGCAACTCATGGTGTCCAGTGGGGAGGATGCTCTGTCTCACCTGGGCAGGGGTAGCAATGCCTGTGGGGAGAGATCTGGCAGTGTCAAGCCAGGTTTGACTGCTGCTATGTTCCCCCCTGCTCACTCAAGGGTCCTTCACCACACTTAACAGGTTTTATGTTCTTTTATTAATCTTTCCAAACTGACTCCTTTTCTCAAAAGTCTTTTGATATTCCTCTGGTCACCATTTAATCTGATTGAAGGTCACTTTCAGCATAGTTAATTTCCTCTTGAGTTTTATCAAGAGGAAGCCATGTGGATTCTCCTACAGTAAAGACTTTTATTGGCCCCAAAATCATATTGTTAAATTGAGATTTTTTATAAAATTCTAGAAGGCATTTCTGTAGAGCTGCTCTGGAAATGAGTCTGTCAGCGAAGATTTTGGAGATACCACTATACTCTTTAAAGGGATATGAAAGGCTGCAAGCATACAAAGAAATTTCTTTACCTTTACACTTACAATGTTACAAAACATTTAACATTTAACATGTTAAACACTTAATGAAATGCACAGGAAATACCAAACCTGTTACAGTTAAGGCATACTTAACTTTAAAAGAAGTAGCTAAAATAAACATTTCATACTCTGTTTATTTTTATTTGAAGTCAAAAAAGAGGATAGTAATTGTCAGAAATGTCTAATTTCATCATATGTCTGATGATCAGCACTAGCAAGTCTTTATGAGTTATATAGGCATTGATATGATATCCTCATTATAACATCACTGACCAGGAAGTACTGGAGATTTCACCACAGGCCTGGTCTAATGAAATTGCCTTACTTATGTTGGCAGAATAAATGTTCAAAGAAATAATTATTGATCATCTGAATATGACTATCTAAATCAGATCCTTTGTCCTCACGACAATTCACTACCATGTAACCATTCGAAGAACATCTATTTGCTAAGAAATATGCTTCTAGAACCATTAAATATCAACTGAACGGTGAAATGTTTCTTTTTACAGATAGTGGTCAATTTTTTCTTTCCACTTTACAAAGTTAAATAGATCAAAATTTTATGAGGTTTTGTAAATGCTGAGAGTCCATGTTTGAACCTTAGTAAAATTCAGTCTTTTTGGAAGTCTAGCATAAAGCATTTATATTGTATTAATGTCCTATCTTAAGCCAAGCTGTAATAGAATGGGATTTCATAAACAATAGTCTAAGTAGCGATAAAGCATAACACACCATTGTTCTGCTTCAAACTTCAGTTATTTTTCTGAGATCCCTTTGTGTTCTCTACAACACACAGAATGTGAATCTGTTTGGTTTAACACATTAAATGTGAGCAGTCCCATTAACAACACTAAGATTTCTGAAGAGATACAAAATTAATCTCAAGACCTGATCCTTCTGAAAATAAATAAATAAAAGTTGCTTGACACTCGATTACAGCTATTTGTTATCTTTCCCAGCAGATTTATGTTGATGTTTAGTCCTGGTTACTCTTACCAATTTAGAGACTGACTATGAATTATGCCAACCCATATTCACCCTCTGGTATGGAGACTAACTCTGGGATGAATTTTGCCTCACGTTAATTGCTCCTCCAACAGAGCAGTTCACATTAGTAAGAGATTAATCAGTACTGTTTCAACAGTTCCAGACCTGCACTGATGGGTGTCACATGCCTGAAACAATTAGCAGAGTAATTTCATTCTGTTCAGCATTAGTTGGGAAGTGGTTACACAGCAATATACAGGTTCTCAGAGAAAAAGGAGATAAATTAAAAAAAGATAAAACCATTGGAGAATTAAATTTTAAAATCAGAGAGCTAGTCATCTTCAGCCTGGGGAAGAGAAGACAAATCATTCTCATTAATCGAAAAGAAGGGGAGGCTATGGCAAACAAAAAAATTGGTTAAATATTGCAAGGAGAAAATGCTTTCACAGATCTAAAAGCTATGCTGTATCTCTCACCTTTTCACAGATTTTCTAGAAAAACACTGTCATGCTTGACTCTCCACCTTCTGCTATACAGAAGATACCTGTTAAAATGCTTTGTCATATAATTCCTCATTTTACTTCATCCATGTCTTGTTATGAAGCTTTCAGCAAGTCCAAAGAGCCTTGGATACTTTCTTAGAGACCTCTTTCTTTGAGAAATATCCAATAGATATTTCTTAAGATGTTTGGAGTTACCTGATAAGAAAGATAAACTAAAGGTCACAAAGGCACACCCATCATCTAACTCAGTTTTTAGGAATCCCTTGAATTACCTTGTCCTGAAAAACCTGTAAGACTTGCAACAGAACAACTTTCCCACCCCTTCATTTCTTCAACGTTATTTCTTGTAGCAGGATAATAGTTTCCTTTTCATCATCCACTCTTTGCCTCAAATTCCATTAACAATAAGCTCTCAGCATATGTTATGCCCCTGCATATACACAGAGACACAGCCTTTGAATAATTAGTCATTCTTCTCCACTCATATGAAGTTAATTTAAATGCATGTTTTGCACACAACCGTCTTCATTTATTGATTTAGTCCTGAGAAAAAGAAGGTTCAGTAGACTAAATAATGTAAATCTAACACATAACTTTTATCAAAATACAATTTCTTCCCACTTCTGCATAAATTCATCACATCTCTGTAATGGAACAGCTTGTGAGCAAACATGCAAAATGATGTTCGCTGGAGATGTAAAAAATGCTCATCAGCATGGACTGCAGACATAATTTCTACCTATACCCAAAGAAACAGGCCTTGGGTATATACTTACACCTCCCACTTCAATAAAAGGCTATAAAATTCTGGAGCCTCACAGCTTGCATGACTCCAATGAATATTCGTGCAAACCTTTCTCATCTTGATCCACGACTAGCAATATTGTATGTCACGTGGAGTTAGTACCTTCCTCTGACAGTGCTTTCTTATTTATACCTCAGTGTAGACATACCTTGAACAGCTAGGCATGCAACTTCATGAGAAATAATTTGAGGTAAGTGACTAATTTTGTTAAAAAAATAAATAGCATATAGAAATGAGTGAAACCTTTGACTGGAAAAAAAAAAAATGGTCATTCCTTAAAAACTCACTTTAATTTCCTTCATAGGTAAAAAAGGGATTTTGAAGAAGAGGAAGAAGTTATTTTTAAAAAGAGAGGAAAAAGGACTGTTTTAAAACTGAAGTTAGTGACCAACCAATAAAGAAAGTATAAAAGTAATTAAGAAAAAAGGCAGAAAGCATAGGTTTTTAAACCAAACTGTAGAGGAAAAATCAGCAACAGACCATGTCAAACTGATTAGCAGACTATATAACAGTGAAATGAAAACTCTGTTCTTAATTCATTCTTACTTCCAATCAATGTTTCCTGCTCTTCCCTTAAGACATAGTAACATTCTCATAATTTTCTTAAATTCACACTAGAAGTCACTGAAGTACTTTCCCTTCTATATTCTGTGCCATGACTAGTTTAAATCTCATTCAGCACTGTACAAGCATACATAGTGATAACTATTCCAATGGAATGCATTTTATGATGCATATTCAACTATTTTAACATGGAACATAATCCACCACCCATGTTCTGTACTGTGTTGTTATTTATTCCCATGCAAATGAGTTGAATAATATACCTTTATACCTCCTTTCTAATGGAATAGATTATAAGAAATCAATGCATAATCACATCTGTTATTCTAACATTACAAAAAACATTCTAACACAAAAATATTTAATAAGGTACAGGTAGATTACAGCTGATAGAAATACATTCTGATTCAAGAATGCTTCCAATTTAAAACACTTTTAAATATATGCTTTTTAATTAGAAGGATCAATAAATATTTTACTTATTCAAATGTAAAAAGCATATCTTCCTCAATTTTAGGACATATTTATCCACATGGCTCACTGTTCTGAAAAAAAATTGCATTGGTTGATACTCGCTACAGAAGACTCCTAAAGTAATTAAGACACATTTGTCATTCTCAGGAATATACCGATTTGGTTAGATGTGTACTGCACTGGAGATTTTTCTGCATGTCAGACTCTTGGGCATAGAGTCTAGTAAATATACAGTAAACTTACCAACTCAATATTGTGATAGAGGGACCATGTCTGTAAGAGTTAAAAAAAGATTTTTTTTGTCAGGTTTTGAAGAGAAACAGCAGTTGTATGTGCGACTTAAAAAAACATTTTGTAGAGACATGAGAATTTTCTAAGAACTATCGAACCTATTAAAACCAAAAGAAAAGGGGATAGATTCTACTAATCCCAGCAAAGAAAGTACAGCCGTCCTGTTGAGAAACTATTCTGGTTTCTGAAAAGCAGATAAAGGCTAATGGTATCTAAAACTACCAAGATTTTTTTCTTTCTACGTGTAGCTGTCGTTTATTTCTTTTGACAAGGTTTCCAAGAAAAATTAAACTTTGACTTTTAGAATTGGTCAAATTTTGTCTTATGCTGTTGCAAGATTAACTAACTGTTCTACTATTACCGTGCTAAGAGTCATTCTCGTTATATACTGGAATACGTGGCACTGTATTTGCAATTCCTTAATAACAAATGTCATTTTATTTCTTTTTTTTTTTTTTTTTTTTTTTTTTTTTTTTTTTTTTTTTTTTTTTTTTTTTTTTTTTTTTTTTTTTTTTTTTTTTTTTTTTTTTTTTTTTTTTTTTTTTTTTTTTTTTTTTTTTTTTTTTTTTTTTTTTTTTTTTTTTTTTTTTTTTTTTTTTTTTTTTTTTTTTTTTTTTTTTTTTTTTTTTTTTTTTTTTTTTTTTTTTTTTTTTTTTTTTTTTTTTTTTTTTTTTTTTTTTTTTTTTTTTTTTTTTTTTTTTTTTAATACTGAACAAACATACAGTAAGGGCACACAAAATGCAAAGTAAATGTTACTACAGCAAAATCTGCTTAGTGAAGTTCAGCTAACAGTTCAGTTGCCCTTTTCTAGCTAATTGGGAAGATTGTTTGAAAAAGTCATTGCTGATTTTTAAGACAGTTACCAGGATAGAAGAGGAACCTGCTTCAAGGTGGATTAAAATATAAAAAGGATAATTCTGAGCTTATTGTTTTTCACAGGTGAGTACCATGCTGATTATGGATCAACCTTCAATTTTTGTGGAAATGCTACATGACATTTCAGAGAAGGGACTCTTTTGTCTACTTTTCAAAACCACTGTACCTTTCTGCATGCATTAGGTGCTCAAGTTGCATAGACCTCTCCAAAACATAGAATCAGCTCCTCTGGATCACTGGCCCAACAAAGTCTCATCAGGGTCTGTATTTTCCCTCATTTCTCACCACTCTTGTTTCTGCCTCAAATGGGATTTTTATATCCCTAATTTGCTCTGTACCACTTCTTCTCTGCTTTCTTTCCACACTTATTCCTCTCTTTTGCTCCTTAGAAGACTTGACTGTAACCAGGATTATGTGCTTAGTGCAGAAAGGGACTCTGAATTTTTAATTTTTCTAGTAACTGATGATTCCATTGGCATTAAATTTTTTGTGATGTCATCAGAATTTCCAGCTGAACACAAACAGGATCCTTCATCAGAAGCAAAGAAAGACTCCTTTTCTGTTTTCTAGTTCCAGACCAAAATGTGCTTCTCACAGTTCTTCTTCCTTTTTATAATCCATCCTTTTCACATAAGATCTGGTGTCCCCAAGCAAATCACATATCTGAATAGTAGAACTCCTTCTTGGAGAGGAGTAGGGGAACTGTAGACATCCTGACTAAATAGAATAAATGTTGAAAAAAAGGAATGAGCACTACTACAAAAGATGTTTTTTTAACTGTGACTCTAAACCATTTTAAAAGTTAGGTCATTGTAACTACTTGAATACAAACCATCATGTGACCCTTTCTTGGGGGCACATAAGGACATTAAAAATATACTGGCAGTGAAGGTCAGGGAAATGGATGATGTCAGGGAGGCTGGAGATGAATTTGTTAGAGATACAATTATTGCTTTTGAAAGAACTAAATCAGATATATTAGCCAAGCTAGTAATGGAAGAAATATAAGAGAGTCCAAGGTGTTGTGAAGATGATGAGTTTTGACTTAGTTTTCAATTTTATTGTTTTTAACTTGTATGGACTACAGAACCTGTGATCAGTGAGTAATTAACCTCCAAGTTACAATTTAGAAATCAAATTGCAATGTTTAGCAGAATCTGAGTCCTAGGCTGGAATGCCTGAGGAACCCCTTTACCAGCTAGGGAAAGAGTTACGAATTCAGAAACAAAACTTTGGCTTCTGTGGAGAATTTCCAGAGGCATTTACATGGAGGCATAAATTGGTTCTGTATAAGAAGTCAGTTCCAATTTTGTTTCCATTTGTTATAGTCTATTAGTTAAAACTCCCTTTTAAATGTGCAGTAAGAAAGCTGATGATGCCACAATGATATTTAAATATTTGAAAATAGATTTTTAACTAGTAAGATCAGAATATTCCTAATGAAGATAGTGGAATTTTATATCAGTTGAGAGTCTTACTACTCTAATTAATTCTTTCCTTTCTCATAACTTAACTATCATTTTAGGTACCTGCAGTTGAAATCATAAATGGTAGCACAAATCTATATATCCACTGAAAAATCTGTATAATACCAAACCACTTATGGGATGTGTTTTAGATGTATCATCTGTTCTAGTGGGAAAAAAGCTAACAATAGGAATTCAGAGGAAACAGAACTCCCTAAATGGAGAAACCAATTCATCTCTCAGACCTTACTCTTTAAAATGTCTTCTTTTTACTATGAAATTTAAAGTGCTTAAGTATAATTTTGAAAAAATACAAGTGAGTGACAAAATGTTAATTAAAGGAATTGCTACAGATGATGATACATTGTGTTCAACATCTTGATGAATTTATGGGCAGGCTGTAGAATTAAAAATGGCTAGCTGAAATAGTATCTAAAATAACAGGATTCTGACTGTACTGGGCTGCCAGCCCTTCATTAGTTAACCTAGGCAAAAACATGCATTTGTGGTCCAAAAAGTAACAGAGTCTGACAACACATTATAAATGAAACTTTACTGAGGCAGTAAGAAGGATGAGCAACAATGCACACATATAGTGACTCACCCAACCACCTATAGCAAACCTAAAAAAAAAACCCTATGTGACAACACTGGCCAAGGGGTAGAATGTCATTGCACCCCTTGATTCTTGCAAATCATCATTTCATGTGGAGTTATAGGTTAGGGTATTATTTGGCGGTTTGTTAGCTATATGATAAGCTAGGTGAGATTGGTGTTCCGACACCTGCAGTGTATAAGTTATACAGTCAAACTATATGCTCTCCACATGCTCTCCACACTAGGCACTGGTAACCTCTTGAGTCCCAGGTTGAAAGCTGGTGCATCACCAGATGGGCACACATATGGGGAAGTTCAATACATATCAGTAGTTTTAGATGGTGGTTGCTCAGGAAACGTTCAGTGCTGATCACGGGCTCTGGATCAGATTCATTTAATTTTTGCCACATCACTTGCAGCTCCTCAGGAAGGATGTATGATGCACGGAAGCAACAAAACAGTACCATAGAATCACCTCTATCAAGTATCAGCTGCACAGGCATCGAGGAAGAGAAGCTGGAAAAGACATTACAATTCAGGGTTGGTATTTGCTTTTATCCAGTGGCCACCAACTCGGGTTAGGGAGTGGCTTGACCATGACTGGGAAAATGCTTTACAACACCATGTAGAACTCTGGGCTCATCACGGACATCATCACTTCCTGAAATACAAAATCACTTCTAGGACAGCCTGAAGGAGTGGCCACAGATCCAATATCGAATTTGGACTCTGGTGTCCACAACAAAGGTGACCGCATGCCACGCATTCACAACAACTTCTGATCAGGGCTAGGACATGAGGTAAGCAAAAGGGTCTGCCAGAAAATAGAGCTAGGAGGCAGATCTACATCCAGTGGTTGACACCCACCCACTAGTTTTCTAGCAGTGCCTTAGAGAGAGAGGAAAGAGGGGCCAAAAGGATTAACACCAGGCAGCTGGAAAATGCTACGAGGCTCATGGAGGCCACCTGCCAATAGCCATTCAAAAACCACAATAAGTCATTGTTTGGGAATTTAGTAATACATTAGGGGGAGGGTAAACACCATTTTCAGCAGGAGCCACTAGAGGCAGCACCACCCTGGCCAGCAGATGTGTCCTGTCCTCTGCCAGGGTGAGGATTCCTCCACATCTGAGAATATCTTATATGGCAGTAGTGTGCCTTACACGTCATCTCAGATGATGTAGGTGATATCCTGGCTATGTGACAACGCTTGGCCAAGGGGCAAGATATATGTCTATGGGCAGGCTAGATCTTTAAAAATGGCAAGCTCAAATAACATCTAAAATAACAGGACTCTAACTGTACTGGGCTGCCAGCCCATCATTAGTTAACCGAGCTGTTGAAAACAGCACTTAAAGTCAGCAAAATTTTCCTGTGAAGGCAAAAACATTCATTGCTTGGGCAAGAACTAAAATTGGAGTGCAAGCAATCATTCATAATATGGGCATGTTGGGTATAAATTTAACATGTGCTATAGCAGACATTTGAAGGACTTTTAACTAGTGTTGTTTAGATACAAGTGTTTACTATCACTGACCATCATATGACATCACTATCATATTGACAGATATTCAATTACTTTTAACATTGGAGTAAAAGATGAGCAGAGCATGCCTGGAGTTTAACAGTAAGTCATTAAAAAGATTGTTCCTATCTGTCAGAGAATAAAAAAAACTATGCACTGTGCACATCTCTAGAAGAACTTCGATTATAACTATAACTGTGATCTAATTAAAAGGAGACACCATTACTTCTTCATCATTAACATTTTTTTTCTAAACCTCCAAAATATTCAAATCATTATCATATTTCCCTGTTTTATTATAATTTGTTTGTTGATTTTTATTAATTCCTCAGCATATAGGTTTCCATATTGACACTATTGCCTCAGAGGGCTAACTCACTGAAAATCTACTGAATTTGCCTGAGTGGAACGTGTTTTAAGAAGGACATCCATTCAGCAATAGAGAACTTGACAGTAAAAATATTCACTACAGCTAAGGGTACCAGTTATTTGAAACAAAGAAAGAATGCAAGCAAAAAAAAGTACCTACAAGCAACTAATAAAATATTAAGTCTAAAGTATTTTAAATGGCCTTAGAATATGGCTACCTGTTTTAAGTTTTATTTTTTTGTTTGTTTGTTTTGCAATGTTCAGTCTCAACAACTGAAATCAGAGGTCAACAAGCATAAAAGCTGTTAATATGCTATAAAAAAGGAGGAAACTATTACTGAAACTTTTGTTCTAAAACAGCTAATCTGTTACTACTTGTTCATCCATTGTTTTTGTTGTAAATATTAGTTTAACAAAATACAAAAAGCAAGATTTATAATTTCTCAGATAATAAAAAAACTCCACTTTATTTCCTTCACTCCCTTATCAGAAATTTTATGAATTCCTATTTATTGTATGTGAAAAATTTTTTTACCTAATGAGTGATAAGGAGGGAAACTGATAAAACTATAAAATAATATTAATTGATGAAACCTAAAACTCTTACATTTGCCTTTGAAGTCTGCCAGTCTTGTTCTGTGGCTACTGTGTGAATGAAGATAAACTCAGTTATGGAAAGAAAAGAAAGGAATTGAACTGTTTAATCTTCTTATACTGATAATTGCAAGCTGTGATAATTCTTTATACTCTGTGCTTTTATTTCTTTCACATGACAAGGCTTAGAAAACCCTCAGTATTTTAGTTTAAACACATTCTTCTATTTTTAGAGATTGTTTCTTACATTTTTCCTTGTATTTTACTGATCACCAAATTTGGGGCAAGGAGAGAAATGTCATTGTTCTCAGACGCAGAATCTCAGACAGTTTTAGTTTTTCTTCCTTGGTATAAGTAAGAAGCCAAATGGTCATCTAGTGCCTATTTCACCAGACAAAATCTGCCAAGGCTTAGAAAGTGATCTGGGTTTCCCCTCTGTATCCCTGTTGTGGTGGTTGAAGATTTTGCTTTGCACTGAATACTAGTGGCTGAAAAAAGTTTATGGCATAGAGTGGAACAGGGAAGCAATGCAGTCGTGTAATATTGTGGATTTAACATGCTTTATGTCCTGCATGCTATTGTAAGGAAATGTACTCAGACCTGCTTTTTCCTGTTTTACCTTCCTTAGAATGTGTTTCTATATAAAAGCAAGAACTCTGAAGTAAGACATTTCAGGGTTTTTTTATTTAAAATCTGACTTTGTAAAGTAAAGGTGTTCAAACCATTAGCTTTATAGCACTTGTGGCACTTGGCACAGAGAAGATCACAGAATCGTCTTTCAAGGGGCCTCCAACATTAATGCAAAGGTTACTGCAACTAGTGATTTCCTCAACAACATTTATTTGAATAATAACCCAAGAAAGTTCAAGACTTCACAATTGCCCATGGAACAGAAGTCTTGTAAAGACATGGAAATGTGAAACATTTTCCTGAGCAACAGTGTTAAGCCTTCACCTTAAATGCAAAAGGTAGTAGCATAAGCAAATACATTGCCATCATCCAGATTAAAGTCAAGTTCGTATCTGCAGGGTTTTCCTGGCAGTTCATAGATTTTTCTTTGTACCCTGCAACCTCAGGAAACAAAAGTATGAAGAATATTGTTATTGAAAAATTACTCCTCAGTCAGGGCTTTATTGTATAAAAGTCATACTGCATTTAAGTATTTCTCCTCCTAACTAGTAAGATGAAAGGGGAAATTATCATCCTGGAACAGGAATTATATGGGATGTGATGCACTAAATCTAGTTGAGCATCAACTAAACTCAACTAAAAATCAATGCTGCAGAAGGTATTCTTCTTCCATGGTTTTAAACTTTCAGTGAGGCTGGATGAAACGGTAATTGAGAATAAGTATTATGAAGAGATGATGGAGAGAAAAGCAAAAGTAAAATTTTGTAGGATCAAGGACTGCAATTATTACAGGATTTGGAGACGGGGATTCAGTCTTATTTCTTGTGCACCACACTGAACATTAACAGCAGAATTCCTCCACTCTTTTCATCTTCATTTGCTCCTTCTTATGTTTTATTTATCATGGGAGAGGGCAGTAGAGGCTTAAAAGATAGTGCCTTGGCTACTCTTAGATAAAGCAAGCTTTATTGTAGAGTTCATTGCATCTCAACTGAAGACATCATTGTTATTCTAATTTATAAAGACATTATAAAATGTCTCAGTGAAAGCAATCTTCAAACCCTCCCTATATTCTGAACTTTAAACCTTATTCTTGTAAAGCATCCTTTCATTTGAATGGAAGATCAGAACATAACAAGTTCACCTAAATGCACTACAGAAGCATATTAGATAGATGTTTTGTTTGCAATCACAGGGAAAAGTTAATATTGACATTAAGTTCAAAAGTCTAATCAGGACATATGGAGAAGTTTTATATGTCTTATTAACTTGCTTTTATATCAAAATTTTTAGATTAGAATCAGAGCTGGAGCTTTTTGTATTAAAAAAAATTTAGTCTAAAACTCAAGTTACCGTATACTGTGATTTTTATATACAGGACTGAGAACAGTCCAGCTTTGCATTGCACACATAATGGTTTCAAGTGGCATTAGAAAACATATACCACATTAAATGCCATATTAAGCATATAAATTATATATCATTAAAGATGCACTCAGGATGAGGTTGACCATAGTGCACATGAGAACAGGGGAAGGAAGGCCTTGCTCCTTTCCCTATAACAGCCGAGTATGGTTTCAAGAATATTTTGACACGCAGAGTTTAAAAAAGACCAAGGTTGCAACAACAGACTGGACAAACTCCTGCCTGAGGTAGAGAAAAGATCCAAAACTGAGCTGGAGTTAGAAGCCTTTTTTTTGTAAATCTAGAGGAATCTTTATGATATTTGTTTACCCAGGGCCCATTGAAAGTTGCCAAAGTAGAAAGAAGCACTGAAGAAAGGGACCATTCAGAAAGGCTGAATGATGGGAGATTACTTCCAAGTATTCATTTTGTTTCTTTTAACTAGCAGGTCTGAGGATTTTTTTCTATTGCTAGAGGTACCTTGTACCTGATTTGTATTTTTCATGTTTTTATAAAATAAAGCTCTAAAGTTTGGGTTCTGATGTGTTTTTTGGTATGCTCACTTTGAAGTAAAAAACTTAACCAATTGAAATATGCAATAAACACATGAACATTAAAAAAAAGATAAAAAGCCCTAAAAGCAAATTTCAAAAGCTATTAAAGGGATCACAGAACTGATGTAAGTGCCAAAAGTTGGTCATTCCAGAAGCATGTGGATCTGAGTTAACAAACAAACTTTACAAATCTGAACAAAGCAGGAAAGGAAGAGAAATATGTGTTTTTGTATACATAGGTGTGTATGTCATTCAATTTCTTGTCCTGCTGAGCACTTGCTTCTTACATACTAGATAGTTGTTTGGAACAGTGTCAGACAGACCCCGCGACAAATTGAATTTACAGCACTACATAAACACTGAACACAATATGTAGCTCAGAAGCGCTATCACTGACAAAGGTTACAGTTGAAAACTCTCAGTTAACATGAATATAAACAGCAAACTTTCATCTCTACAGCACCTGCAAAGTGTTTAATTATGTTATGGTACTGCGCTGCAGCTGATGGAGAGGTACAGCTGTATTTGCTGTTGCACAGCCTTTTGGGATAGATGTAGAAGGGTGATACAGTCTGCAGTTGCCTGAAACCAGCAGCCAATTTGCCATCTGTTGTTCGGTCATAGAGTGTGACCCACTCCAGGTGCATTCAAAATGTGACCTTAAATGGACATGACAAATAGCAGACAATGCTTTTGGCAGTAGCTGCACTCTGAGAGCTCAACTTACATAGGCAGCCAACAGACACAGCAGTTTGCACAGCAGTCTCTGGGTTCTACTTTGGGAACTTCTGGATTGAAGAAGCCTCTTTGCCTATGTTTTTAACACCAGTGATGGGCCCTGGGACCCCCTGAGCCCTGGGTTGGAGGACTGCAACTGGGGGAGTGATAAGCTCCCAGTTCACTGTGAACTTGTACAGTATTTGCTGCTGCAACTGAATGCAAATAGGTCTATGGGGCCCAATGGGATTCATCCCAGGGTACAGGAAGAGTTGGCCGATGTTATTGTGAGACCTCTCTCCTTTATTTATCAATGGTCTTGGGAATCTGTAGAGGTCCCAGCTGGCTGGAAGCTAGCAAATGTTATTCCAATTTTCAAGAAAGGCAAGAAAGATGACCCTGGTAATCATAGACCTCTCAGTCTTACTTTAGTGCCTGGTAAAATTATGGACAAGGTTATTCTGGGAGTTATTGAAAAACACTTGAAAAACAATGCAGTCATCGATCTAACAAACATGGGTTCATGAAAGGATAGTAATGCCTTACTAACTTACTATCCTTTTATGACAAGGTTACCCACCTAGTGGACAAAGGGAAGGCAGTGGCTGTGGTTTTTATTTTAGCAAAACTTTTGATACTGTTTCTCACAGTATCCTTCTGGACAAAACATCCAGCACACAGCTAGACAAGTCCATAATATATTAGCCTACAGAGGGTGGAAACAAGGACAAGTAGACAGAGAAATTGTTCGAGCAGCCAAGGATCAGGCTAGGAAAGCTAAAGCCCTGGTAGAATTAAATCTGGCCAGGGACATCAAGGGTAACAAGAAAAGATTCTATAGGTACCTCGGGGATAAAAGGAAGATGAGG
>NW_008794093.1:402916-426426 GCF_000699145.1 Aptenodytes forsteri
GGGTCCAGAAGAGGGCCACGAAAATGATCAGGGGGATGGGACACCTCTCCTATGAAGAAAGGCTGAGGGAGTTGGGGTTGTTTAGCCTAGAGAAGAGAAGGCTTCAGGGAGACCTTTTTGCAGCCTATCAGTACTTAAAGGGGGCTTATAAAAAAGATGGCAGTAAACTTTATAGCAGGGCCTGTTGCGACAGGACAAGGGGGAATGGCTTTAAACTAAAGGGGGGGAGATTCAGACTAGATATAAGGAAGAAATTTTTTATGCTGAGGGTGGTGAAACACTGGCACAGGTTGCCCAGAGAGGTGGTGGATGCCCCATCCCTGGAAACACTGAAGGTCAGGTTGGACAGTGCTCTGAGCAACCTGATCTAGTTGAAGATGTCCCTGCCCACAGCAGAGGGGTTGGACTAGATGACCTTTAGAGGTCCCTTCCAACACAAACTATTCTATGATTATATGATTCTATGATTAGGTGAGCAATTAGCTGTGGGGTCAGGCTCAAAGAGTTATGGTAAATGGGGTTACATCAGGCTGGCAGCCAGTCCCCAGTGGGGTTGCCCAGGGCTCAATTTTAGGGCCAGTGCTCTTTAATGTCTTTATAAATGATCTGGACGCAGGAATCAAATGTATATTAAGTGAGTTTGCCGATGATACTAAACTAGGAGGAGCTGTGGACTCCCTCGAGGGTAGAGAGGCCTTACAGAGAGATCTGGATAGACTAGAGAGCTGGGCAATCACCAACTGTATGAATTTTAACAAGGATAAATGCCAAATTCAGGACCTGGGATTATGTAATCCTGGATGTACATACAGACTGGGGGACAAAAGGCTGGAGTGTTACCCTGCAGAAATGGATCTGGGGGCTTTGGTTGATGGTAAGTTCAGTATGAGACAACAATGTGCCCTGGCGGCTAAAAGGGGCAAATGTATCTTTGGGTGCATTAGGTACAGTACAGCTAACCAGTCAAAAGAAGTGATTGTTCCACTGTGACCTCATTGCTGTCTGCAACTTCCTCATGACGGGGAGCAGAGAAGGAGGTGCTGATCTCTTCTTCTTTCTGGTGTCCAGTGATAGGACATGAGGGAATGGCTTAAAACTGTGTCAGGGGAAGTTCAGGTTGGTTATTAGGAAAAAGTTATTCACTGAGAGAGTGGTCATGGCCCCAAGACTTTTGGTGTTCAAGAAGTGTTTGGACAATTCTCTTAGATATATGGTTTAAATTTTAGTCCCCTTCTGTGGAGTCAGGAGTTGGACTCAATGATCCTTGTGGGACCCTTCCAACTCAGGATATTCTAGGATTCTATGATTCTATGATATTCTGGGGAAAAGGTCCATGATCATTGGGAAACACTTGGGAATCCTCTGAGAAACTTGAGGTTGACTGCTGTTGCCAGGTAAAGACAAGATAGATGGAGACATAAAGATGTGGGCCTGAGAAAGCTCTAGCAGCTTCTGATAAGCATGATCAACTGCCCTTGACCCAGGGTGCCTGGAGCCTTTGTTGCAGCTGTCCCCTGATAAGAGAGGGTCCAGCAACCTTTTAGCTGGTGCTAGGGATAGGCCTATGTAAGAGCCAGGCCCAGAGTGCAGCCAACGGATGCAGCACTTTGTGCAGCACGGTGCAAACTCAGCTGAGTTCAAACCAGGATAAACAGTCTCAGGTACAGTAGTGACAGTGCAGTTTCTCCAACAGATGTTGGAGCAGCTGTCCCTGCCAGGGCAGAGGCTTTGACCCAGATGGAGATTCAGGTGGTGGATGCAGCTGCTCAAGTTCCAGGCTGCAGGGAGTGCCTGGGGCCTCCCTCTAACACCAGGAGAGATAGACCTCTGTTCTGCAGGAGGTGTGCTGTCTTGGAGAAGCTGTGCCACGAAGTGAAAGAGTCACAGGAGGAAGTCAGCAAGTTGCACAGCATCAAAGATGGAAGGGAGACAGACAAAATCTTCTCTGAGACTCAACAGCTTGAATAGCCCTGGGCCCCAAATGCAGGCAGTGTCCATCCCTAGTGTAACAGTAAGTGTAAGCTTTGGGGAAGGTGAAGAATGGAAGCTGGTGACTTCTGGTACCAAAAGGAAAGCTCCTGCAACACCTAAAGACTTAAAACTGCAAAATAAGTTCACTGTCCTCAAAGTTGAACAGGAGCCAGGTATACTTTCAGTGAAATATCTGGGCCACTTGACACTACACCATGCAAGACCAGCAGAAGGAAGTGATAGTAGTGGGTTACTTCCTGCTGCAGAGCACAAAGCCATCTGTCTGCCAAACTGACCTGTTGCCTAGAGAAGGGACTTGGATGTTGCGGAGAGACAGCATACTGGGATGCCTCTATGAAGTACCTGTATACTAATACACATAATATGGGGAATAAACACGGTGACTCAGAGTTCTACGTGCAGTTGCAGTGTTAGAATCTTATTGGGAACACAGAGACATGGTGAGATGGCTCCCATGACTGGAGTGTTCCAATGAAGGGATTCAGGCTCTTTAGAAAGGACAGGATGAGGAGAGGAGGAGGGGAGTTGCCCTTTATGTGAGAGAGCAGCTGGAGTGCATGGAGCTCTGCCTGGGGATGGATGAGGAGCCATCTGAGAGCTTATGGGTTAGTATTAAAAAGAGGAAAGCTAAAGGTGTCATTATAGTGGGTGTCTCCTATAGGCTGCCTGACCAGGAAGAACAAGTACATGAGGCCCTGTACAGACAGATAGGAGCAACTGCATGTTTTCAGATCCTGGTCCTCATGGGGGACTTCAACCACCCAGATAGCTGCAGAAGGGACAACAGAGCAGGGCATAAACAATCCTGGAGTGCCTTGGTAACTACTTCTTCACCCAAGTGATAGAGGAGCCAGCAAGAAGAAGTGCTCTGTTCAACCTCTGCATTGGGTTTGCATGGCAAGGTTTTGGTATCAGTGGGGCTACAGGGGTGGCTTCTGTGAGAAATACCAGAAGCTGTCCCCATGTCTAACAAAGCTAGTTCCAGCCAGTTCCAAGATGGACCCACTGCTGGCCAAAGCTGAGTCAATCAGCAATGGTGGTAGTACCTCTGTGATAACATATTTAAAAAGGGGTAAAAACTTCTATGCAACAGCAGATAAGGGAGAGGAGTGAGAATATGTGGGAGAAACAGCCATGTAGACACCAAGGTCAGTGAAGAGGAGGGGGAGGAGGTGCTCCAGGTGCTGGAGCAGAGATTCCCCTGCAGCCCATGGTGAAGACCATGGTGATGCAGGCACCCTCTGCATCCTATGGAGGTCCACAGTGGAGCAGCTATCCACCTGCAGACCATGGAGGACCCCACGTCACAGCAGGTTGATGTGCCCCAAAGGAGGCTGTGACCCTATGGAGACCCTGTGCTAGAGCAGGCTCCTGGCAGAACCTGTGGCCCAGTGGGGGGTCCATGCTGGAGCAGTTCATTCCTGAAGGACTGTACCCCATGGAAAGGACCCATGTTGGTGCAGTTCATGAAGAACTGCAGCCATGGGAAGGACCCATGTTGGGGAAGTTTGTGAAGGACTGTCACCTGTGGGTGGGACCCCACGCTGGAGCATGGGAGGAGTGTGAGGAAGAAAGAGCGGCAGAGACACTGTCTCCCATAAGATCCTCCTAGAGAAGCTGTTAAAGTCTGGGCTGGATGAGCAGACAGTGAAGTGGATTGAAAACTGGCTGAAAGACCGGCATAATAAGAATTTACTTATACTTTTTCCCTAGTTAATTTTTAAAAGCTTTATATATGAGAGTAATATACACAATATTTGGGGAAGGGATTCTTTAACACACACAAAGATTCCTCAGTTTACATAGGCACCTTTCAAAAATGAGATGTTAAATTCCCATACTGGTTTTCTGAAAGAACTGCCTCACAAAACCCTTCTATTCATCTCCTTTTATTTTTTTAATTAAAGTGTGCTCAACAGAATGGATTTTCTGGTCTTTTTGTATAAATAAAGTTGTAATTTATTTTATAATATGGAAGTATTTATTAACTATTGATGAACTACCATAATTTTATTGTTTTTAAAGAAACTTAAAAACTCAGTCTCTATACAACACACAAAAAAATCAGAATGTAAAATGGCTAATCTTCTAATTGTGGAGCATAAAATGTTGCGTAAAATAATAGAAATAAAGCTTGAAATTATCTGAAAAAGAATAACAGGAATATGCGTCTTTCTCTTTAAACCAGGGGCATTTAAATGTTATGTTAATAGCAAAACACTAACCATGTGTGTCTCAAACAGAAAAGGTTCTGTTGAACCTCTGCAATTTTTCATTAGAATGATCCTATGAAGTCGTTATCACAACAGTATGCATTGGGTAACACACACTTCCCTACAAAGCTCTTCAATGAGTTATCCAGGAATTAATACAACTTCTTACATGGTTTTCATGCAATTATTGTGAATTAGATGTATTACAGATGTATCTGTAATGCCCTCCTTTGTGCTGTGTCTTGACAGTCAAGAACAGATGAGGCAGTTATGGAGCTCTACAAAAATTTAAACAACTTTGGACAGGGGATATCATTTTAAGAAAAATGTTTTTAATTGATGAAGTCACCTCCCCTGCTAATACTCTAGCACTATCATTTGGGATAGTTTTGAAAAATTTTGCCAGCTGAGTCTAATTACATGAACTTTTACATGAGAAAATGTACTAGAGAAGTAAAAGGGAAGAAGTGTAGGGTGAGTGAGGGTAAAATGTGCAAAACTTGATCTTTGCTATTGCAGTCCTTCAGTGACCATATCTATGAAAAAAGTTAAAGTTGTGGCCCCTAGTATTGAGAATTAAGGTCCCTGAAGGCTTTTACAACTGGTGTGAATCCCTTAACAAAAACTGGACAGTTATTTTTAGTTTACTAAGCACACGTTTTTACGTTGGTCACAGAAATTTGCTATGAACATTCTCTACAACTAAGAGAGTAATAAGAGGCTATATTTAATTTGCAAGATGTTCCACATTAGTTTTAAAATTAAATCAGAACTTACAGACAACATTTGTACACAATGTTGGTAGCACAGTAAGGGTCTTTGGTTAAATTATTTTTTTATTGTTTTCCTAAGAATCTGAAAAACCAAATGGAAACCTCTTCTCAAAATTCTTCTCAAAACTCCTTTGGATTAATGACAAACCGAGGGGCAGGTAGAGAGAGTCAGGCATGTTTAACAAGAAACAAACAAACAAACAAACCCGGCAATCATGAATAAAATGGAGAAAAAAAAAAATCCATCTATAAATTACAATCTCTAAACTACACGGCCATATGAATTGATTAACATCGTCCATACTCCAGTCAAATAAGTAGTTCCATTGGAGGTCAGAAGGTGACAAAAAATACAGAATCAATGGTAAGTATTCCTCTGATATCAACAGAAGCTGTATCCTGTCGTTGTTATAGGACTGTACTATTAAATTTTTCACATGTGGTTAGGCAGAGCATAAGGGAAAATGTATTATCTTGAAATTATTTGAAGAAACATACAGTGAAAATCTAGGGGTGGGGTGGGGTTTCTTAACTTTAATTACAAGTCATTTTTTGTAATAGTTGTGTGTAATACTAGGTGATCAGATAAATTAGGTTTGGAAGAACATGTGATGGTTTCTTAAGAAGCAAAATACAGACGAGTCTACATAATCTGCAGATTTCAGTAATAGTAACAGAGCAAAGTATGTTGTCCATAGAAGTAGAAGTAGAAGAAAATGCATAGAATGCATAGAATACATAGAATTTGAGCTATAGTAATTTTCCATGGGAAAATATCCAGTGCTTTGGGAAGAAAGCCAATATCTACTGCTTTTGCTGAAGTTGTGGACCATCTTGTACTACAGAAAATCCTTTGTAGAGAGAAGAAAGATGTTGCGATACAGGTTACTTTCTCACCCTTATCACACTCAATACAGAGAGACTATGATTAGCACAAGTCTGAGATTTTCCAAGAAAATTTATTTTCTAGGATGGAATTTCTGGCTGGAAGGAAAAAGGCAAATAAGGCCCTATGTAAGCAATGGTGCTATAATCAGAGCACTCACCTGAGATGTGAGAGACTGGATGTTTGACTCCCTATCCGGAATTAGACTGAGCAAGAATTTGAGGCTGGTGTTATACAAGACCTGATGAGGGTGTAGCCAGCGGCTCTCAGTATGAATGGATGGGTACATACATGTATTTTCCTCTTTCTCTATTTTTTTCTTTTAACAAACACTGAGAACTCTTGGTTTTTTTCAGATGCGAAATAAGATTAAAAACACCCACAGAATTTTTTCACTATAGCTCCAGACAAGAACTGAATGGAGATTACAGATGATCAGATCTGTAATTTTAAAATAGTGAGGTACAAACAAGAGTGAGTGGATGGCAGACAAGAAACCTATAGAATCTTGAAGACACTTTAACATATGGAATTTGTATTATCTGCCCAGAGAGGGCATTCACACCATCTCTGTCAGAACACAAGCATGGTTTGGATAACCATGAGTTAGAAGCTCGAGTTTTCTATTCAGTCAAAGAGAAGTGCTACCAGGTGGTAATTCAGAGCACCTAAGATGGATAAGCAGGGGAGACTTATGTCTCCAGACCTATCAGCTATTTCAAAATTATTTTCTTCTTCAACATAGAAATAGTCCACAAGTGGAATTCTAAATGACAATACAATATCTGGGAAGAACAACAGCAACCTGAGTGAGACATATGGATTACAGACATGTTTACTTAATGTGGCATGAAAATAATATTAAGACCATCCAGAGTTTCTCCCTCTTGAAAATAAATTACCACAGACATGAAAGGCAGAAAGAACACACCACATTTTTGACAGGACATACTGCTGTCTTGGTAATACCTTAACAAATTCAACCACCATCATCAGCTTTCTTCCTCCGAGTAATATGTTAAATGAGGAACTGTATTATCAGAAAGCTAGTAGAATTAGTTTCCAGGAAAGTGAAGTACTAAGTAGAGGTTCTTAGAGTGAGTAAAAATGCAATCTGTCTGCAACAGCAAAGCTGCATTCACTTTAAAACACTTGGGTAACTAAGGCAGAAAATGAGGCCTTTTGATCATTTCACTCCAAACTGCCTCTTTATACCTTAACCATATTAAAGCAGAATTGAATGCTATACAAAGGCAATCTGCTTCCACTGTTAAGACACAGAAAATCAGGAAAAGTGAAGAAAAAATATCCTACTCTTATGGGGAAAAAACTGTAAAAGAAAAAAAAAAACTAATTACATGTGGGATGATGAACATTTGGTGGAAATGGCAGACGTTATCAAATTGCAATGCTGTTTCTGAAAAATGTGAACTATTGATCCAAATATTGGTGAGGAAGGATGATTATTCTCTTTCCCTCAAGCCTAACATTCAGAGGTGAATAAAAATGTGAAGTAGCTAGCTAAAAAATGAAAGGAGCTGGAAGGAACATTAGTCTGTGCAAAGCATCATTTTCCTATTGATGCTAGAAAATTTGTAGGCATTGTTCATACCAAATACTCAAACACAATGCACCAAGATCACAAAGCAACAATCTGAAAGCCACTCTGTCTTCACATCTAAAGTTTTAAAGTGGGAAAAACAAAACATGCACATATTTAATTTGAATTCTATGTCAATGAGTGACTTCATACTCAGGAACTGTATGGCCTCTCTGAAGGCTGCTCTGCTATTTATTTCTTACTGAGCTCTTGTGTATGTTGTTATGGAAGAGACAATATAGATAACACTACAATATCCTAAGACTAAGCCTCAGGAAGATCATTTCCAGGGAATAATTTTTCTGCCAAAAAGAATTTAATGAAGTGGCAGATTGTGAAGGATATTCTCCAGCCTTCCTGGCCAAGAATACAGAAATTATTCTCCAAGTGACCAAAGAGTAGTTTCAACCAGGAACTAAACCAAGATATAGAATCACAATTTCCACAGAACTTTTCAGAAGGACATGAAACCTCATGTGATTTGCATTTACACTGCCACTTCAAAACTTATAATTTCCTTGCATTTGGATACCTATCACCAGTCATTTATAGATCTGATGGACTCTCCTCACAATCTTTGAGATGGTTGTATATATAAATATATAAAAATAGTGAAGTATGTAGAGATTGACAATTTTTAAAATTTCATACAGGACTCAAATGACTGTGATGACTGTGACCCTGCTCACAGTCACCGAGAAAACTGTGTACTTGAAATAAAATATCATGTCATAATATATGAATTAGATCACTAGTAAAATTAAATTTGCAGACCAAACAGTAACTATACAGAGATACTATTACTTTTCACCATTATTGGAATGGGACCCAAGCTAAAGTATTCTGGAGAATCTTCCCAGAATACTTTCTATGGCTGCTTCCTCAAAGGTGACTAAAATACCTTTAAACTTACTAAAGCCAGGTTGTATTAGAATATCTAAATCTTACAGAATGAGAAACTCAAAGACATTAGGAAAGATAGGACAAAAATGAAAAGCGCTTATAAAGAGCTTTTCTCCTGTAAACTTTGTCCTTATAAGACAGGGCTTTCCATCCACACATTTTTCTGCTAACTCACTGTCTTTCTGAGATGCATCAATCTCTGCCCTGTTTTTGTTGATTGCCAGGAGATTTCTTCTGTCAACTCTAAGCCCTGGTGGTCCTCACTTCACTTTCATGTTCTCCCTGCAGGAGCAGAAAGCTCCCAGCACCATGTCTTCCTTTTATTATCCCAAGTTTGCAAACTTCTAAAGCTAATCCTTAAGCATGGTCAGTACTTGTCCCATGAATCTCCCCCTTCTCCCCACCGTCCATCGGGTTTCTATGTCACTCATTAACTTTTAAAAGAATTCAGCTGTATCACTAAGAACATACAAACAAAACAAACTCCATGTATTACAGTCATGTATGAATATCACAGAACAGATAAAGTTTCAGCTTCAAAATCACAGGCCTCAACAACAGCAAGAATTTCTTCAGCAGTTGAAGTTGTAAAGTACAATTTCCTAGGTGTCTGCCAGCAGGCTGAGCTCACTGTTTTGCCTTCTGTGCTTTAAGAATGATTTTGCAGCAGTCCACAGTCAAGACACAGATGAAGACACTATTTTAACAAAACTTTGTCATAAGGAGTGCTCATCCTACATGACTTCAGGAAAGTCCAAAATTTTAGTGACTTAACACACCTGATTAAAATAGCATGTTGGATAGTTATATGAAATTCATACATTTGGCTATACATTGTTTACACTAAGCAATTTCAGACAGAAAATATGAAGTATCAATTTGATACACAATAATTAGGCCATTTCAGTCAGCAATAGAAAAACACACTAAATGCATAGTATAAGCATCACCGTTATTTGATCTACCTTAAGCTATGGGCTGCTAAAACTGTCTGCAAAATATATGCAGCTGGAGGATTGCTGTAAATGCATACTACAGCCAGAAAGTTCATTGTATAGCCACACTGTATACTAACAGTGTAAGTTTTTTTAAAAAAAACAGACCTAACTGCACAAATTTGAGTTTACTGAGACAAAACAATGGTTATACAATCATTTTTCTTCTTGTGTGTCCATCCTGATATTTATATATTATCCTTCATCTTCGTGATGTCTATTTCAGCTGTAACCTTTTGACAGTAATTAATTTTTTTCCAAGCTGTTAAGTACCTGTCATATTGTTAGTGCTATATAAATAATATATAAATTTTACTATAATTATAACTATAATTAATAAGAAGAAAATTCATTATAGGCATCAAATTAAAGGTATTTGAGTTAAACAGGGCAGTAAAGATGTTTAACATAGAATAACAAATTCAAGTAATTGTGTTTTAACTTTTCCTTCCCTGTTACTTTTCCTTCCTTTAGCTTTCCTTTCTCTCTTTCCTTTTTTTTTTTTTTTTTTCTAAAGTGCTGGAGGGTTTCCAGCAATAGATAAAATCATTTTTACAAAATTGAAAAAAAAGTATTAGTGCTAAAATCAAAAAACTGAAAAATAGACGGTCAACCATTCATAACCATAGCCAGTCTTTTTAGGTGACACCACTCTGTGTTAGGAAGTGTACAAAGAGGAAGAGATATTGATAGTAAGTTGCATAATAATAACTGTAGTAATGTGTTACAGTGGTATAATGTATTATTATAAAAATGCACTGAAGTTATGTTGCACATCAAACAAAACCATTTCTAGAATCTAGACTTAAAGTAATGATAGTATGCTTCATAAATATCTTTTACTAAAGTGTGTAACTACATAGTGCATAACATTTTGGTTAGAGGTAAGTCACCTTTATTGCACCACCTTCCCAAGTGTGTTTGACCCTACACTGTAGTTTAAAAGGATTTGTCTTTTAAAATGTAAATAAAATACTTAGCATGTTATTATCTGTGCAGTGAATTTAAATCTCTTAATCATATCATTACAGACTGGTTTAGATGCAAACTGAGTACTCAACTTAGAGATTTCACATTTTCCTCATTTTCTTAATTACAATTGTAATTTAAGTTTGGATACTGAGATTCACTTCAAGAAGTCATTTATAAAGGTTATAATTTTGTCAAACTTTTATAGTAGTAGATGAAAGCACAAATTGTTAATCACATCTTAAACAGAAATTTGCATTTGAGGACCAGTTGTTACTTTATTTTCAAGAGTTAAAAAAAGGGCAAGCACACACTTTGAAGTAAAAAAAAAATAATGATTTAACCTTAGAAAAGTTTGTGTTAGCAGTGAATGAGACTGCAGTTCTGCAAAATATGTAGATGAGAGCATTCAATTAAAAATGTATCATACTCAATATGCACTGGGGAGGAGAATTAAATAAATTACTAACAAGTTACTACAAGTAACTTGTTAGTAATTCGGTAATTAAATTCAGTACTACATGCAGGGCTACAGCTTGATATATCCTCACTAGATAAAGAAGAGTACAAGTAACTTGTGAAATTATTTAATTTTGCATTTTTATCCTTAACTAAAGTTATCTGCTATTGTTTGTTTTTAGAATAAACTAAATAAACCCCTTTCTGAATAATAGTGTAAGGTTACTATTTGCATATGAAAGGCATAATGGGGCTAAACACATTATTTAGGGTTTTTTTGTGCAAGAAAAACATTTATTCCTTAAAAGTATATAAAGAAACAATACCACAACATTTCTAGAGCAAAAAGAGATTTTTCCCCTCACATTGGTACATCCTCAATCAGCCTTATTACCTAGTTTCACTGCTTTTCCAGATGATTCAAGAGCTGAAGTACAATATTCTGAAAAGGCAAAGTAGAAATGACTTTTTATGAGGCTGAGATTTGACCAACCACAGCAAGGCAAAGCTGTCCTTATTCAGTCCAGATACTTCTATTTATATTGACCAAAGAGTTATTAGGATCATCATGTATAATTTCTTGCATATAATATAACTCCAACCAAGTACACAGCAATTTATAAAACCATATGATGGTAGGGCACAAAACAGGCCATTCAAAACTGTTAATGAAATGCTGACCATCCACTAACAGTGGATGAAGTCTACCCAAGACTTAAGCTTTGAAAAAAGTTAAAAATTAAGTAGTTCAAATACATAAAGAAAGAAGGTAGGAGACAACCTTCCAATATTCTTAAGTCTTTCAAATCTCTCATTACGTCCAGTGTTAGCAGTCACCATTTCCATCAAAATGTGAGGTTCACTTGCCCCCAAGATTTGGGAAAATGAGGTTTTATGGATAGGTATTTCTCATTAAAAACTTATACTTTGGCAAAATATAGTCTTACCAATGTTTTCATCTGGCACAAGAAAGACTAACGTAAAACAGTACAACAGTTTCTAAAGAGTTGTTTAAGTTGCAGTGGAAATCACTTACAGAAACTGAGGAAAATCACCATATGAACAAACAAAAGAGCAAGAGAGAGTGATGTATTAATATTTGTTAGGAAACTGGCTAATTCTCTGGGATAGTTGTAGCTACTGAGCAGAAGGGTTGAGTGCCCCAGACCCAGCTGACATTCATGAGGGATACTAGTACTCTGTATCCCTAATAAATCAGCTTATTATTTATGGGGCTTAAAGGAAAACAAACAATTCTCAATATCTCACTAGAAAAGTAGCACATGCAAATTTTAAAATTAAGTAGGACAAGCTGAAGTGTTTCCCAATTTGAAAGGTCTGTATAAATAATTTAGAGCTTCTATCTGGCAAGTTTAGAGTGAAATGATGTAGCAGAAAAGAAAGGAAAAAAATAGCAGACCACAAAAGTGAGATTGCTCTAGCACTAATAGGACTTCTGGGCCCAAACTCCAAGTTACTCCTTCCCCACAGGAAATAACTAAATTACATGTCATTGATACTATAGACCTCCATATTCTCTGCTGTATTTTCTCTCTTTGCAAGTAATATGGAAGCAGAAGCAGACATGGCAGTGATTTTCTTTCTCAAACATAATTACAGTCGTATTTATTCTTGTGTGTAAATTAGTTTACAGCTCTACTGCATGTTCTACAAGAGCAGAGACTCATGGAAAACAGAATAATGTTGTGTAAAAATAAAATTACTGGGAACATTATAAATTACAAAAATGGTGTTCATGTGACAAAATTAAACAAGACAGACATTGATTGATGGGTTTAGGTCTGATATTTATTCTAGGATATGATTAACAGCCAAATGTACATTTTGACAAAGATGTCTATCCAAAGATATAACTATAACTAGTTTTAATTTTATTTCTTTAATCACTTTTCAGACAGTTTAGACTTTACAAGAAATAAGGAAAGATCCATATTGATAATTCCAATAATTATGATCACAGAGACTTGTCAGATTTGGTGATGTGCTACATAAACATGCAGGTAGGACTAAAAAGTTTATTTGAGAAAGATCTTAAATGCATAACGTGCTCTGCAGAAAAAGAAACTTTTTTTTTACCCCTAGGATCTGTCATCTGGCAATGCCATGAAATTAGGTACTGCTCACAACAATGCAATATCACACACCTGAAATTAGGAACTTGAAAATAACCTTGTAAATACCTCCTTTTTTCCTTTGGAATTTGGAAGAGGCAGCACAAAAACATGCAAGTTTTTTACGGTTTTGAAATGCTATGGATCAAACACATCATGCTTTGGATAAAACCATAATTTGTACTCACTATAAAGAAAAACAGTCTTTCTCCTGTCTTTTCCTTTTATTGGGACTGGGAAATGATTTTCCTATTTGAGAAATATTCAGAGGAGAGGTAACTGCTGTTTAGCTCAGCTAAGTGTTCTTGGTTTCAAAAGAGCAGGTTGAGCTGTTAATTTATTGCTTGTTATTGACAGACTGAAATATACAATTATGATTCATGTCAAGTATTTCCAAACTGTCTCCAGTATTGATTCAAGTTATTTGTATGGAGATCCCAAAATATCTCCTTTCCACCCCACTCACCATCTTTCTGTCTTTACTTAACAGCTGTTGCAAATGACAAAAAGTTCCATGGAGAAAAGGTTGCCATCAGGTTTGGGTTTTTTTGAGTAGATAAGGCACAAGTATATTTATGCTTCTTTTCTTGGATATCATAACCCTTGCCTGTACAAAACACTTCTGCATTTTATTATTTTAATATTAGTTTCTTTTTTACTAGTTCATTGTACAACTCCATGAGTCATCTCATGGTGCATATTTTGTAATGGAAAACATCACTGCTTCTTGTGTATGTCCAGTGATGTATTCCAGTCATGATGTTTTAAAAATATATAAATATTAATGACTATATTTTATTTTTCAATGTCAATAAATAAATTTTCCCATACTAATCATAAGGATTACTGACCTATTTCTGACACTGAAAAATGAAGCTCTGAGCTTTAGCAGTGTTCATCCTTCAGGAAAAACTACAGTTCTAGTTTCATAAATGGCATTATTGCAGCCAATATGTATTAGATTTAGTGCTATGCCATTTACATAAAGGAAGCAAAATGACTTGCAAAAGGATATCTTTGGTGCCAGAAGACTTGAGAATATCATTCTGAATTCTGAATTCAAATCAAATTGGGTGAGATTCTTCTGTGCTTGTAACATTGTTTTGGGTACCACTTGCCCAAGTTCCTTAAAACCATTTCTGTTATGGGTATCCAACCCGTTTTTCCAAGTAGTAGCAACAAGTATCAGCAGGACTCCATCATATTTCCTTCTTTTTGGTATTTGCCACATCACAATTGAGGTAGTCACATCTTTTGACAAAACTGAGTCTTTGCCTACTAATTCCTGTACAGTCTACACCTTCAGCCTAATACCTTTCATGAGTTAATACATGTTTAAAACAATGGTTGAACTCAAGAGACAAGGTTGAACTGGAGAATAACTTCAGGAGCATACCACTGAAAGTATATCAAGCTAAATTTAATAACTAAAGGACAAGGGGAAGGCAAAGAGTCTTTATTTCCTGATTAGAGAGAAAAAAGAGTCAATTTGGCAGTCTTGGACAGACTTCCCAGTCACCGTGCAAGTACCTGTGGCACAGAGGGCTTCATGTGAGCACTGCTGAGTGCACAGTGGAAGCACCATATGCTGACACAATTATTATACCACTCATATCTATCCAATTACTCTGTGATGCACTTTGGAGAATTAGATGCTCTGACTAGGAAAGTCTATAAAAGCTATTCTATTTTATTCTAATTAGTTCCATGGACATTAAATCTATTCTTATTCTGGCAAATACTGCAGCTTTTGTAAGAGCCAAGATCTCCTTAAGCCATTAAGAGTCATAATGTGTCACACTTGACGCCAAACTCAAGTCTTGACATGCAACTGACAGTTAAACCTATTGATGAATTTATACTCTATATGAATAGAATCATAGAATCATAGAATCCCCCCGGGCCGCCTGTTCCAATGTTTCACCATTCTTTCAGTAAAGACATTTTTCCTTACATCCAGTCTAAACCTCGCAACTTGAGGCCATTTCCTCTCGTCCTGTCACTAGTTACTAGTTAATTTGGGACAGCATGCACTGGAGGTTTTCAGCTTATTCTCTTTGCTAACATACTCTTCGAGCAAGATTTCCATAATATCTTGGAAATAGACGCTAGCTACCATCTATAAATTTCCTCATGTATCAAGGGCTTTTAAAAAAGTTGAGGTAGAGATAAGCTGAAGACTAAATCTCCTTTTTTCCCCATTTTTCAGAACGCAAGCTGGACTCTTCCCTCTTTTGGTGGCAAAACATACAGTAGATTTACATTATGACCTTACTGTTTTGCAAAATCATAAGGAAAGGCTAGAAGGAGGTGAGTTGAGCAGGGAAGATACAGGGAGATGGCCATTTCATGAGGATGAAATGAGAGAGAAGATGAAGAAATAGGAAATGAAAGAGGTTGAAATAAATTAAAACATCTTTTGAGACTAAATTAAATATTTAATTTGCTCAAGATAATATAACCTAATGCTAAGGAGGTAACAATTATTTTATTTATCTTTGTTTTCTCTTGAGGATTTCCCAAATACCTATAAATTTCTTCCAATATTGCTCTGACACCACTGTTCACTCTCTTCTATCTCACTGGGATGCTTGGTTCTGTCTGTGTGTAAAGTTTTTTTTAAGTTAGTTAATTAAGTCTTACCACAGTGAAACATTTGCATCAATTATAACAGTCTCTTTAGAGCATTCACATCATGAACAAAGATGAGAGACCTCAAGCATATTGGAAATTACATCACTGACTTATTTGTTTTTAAACCCCAGAACACTATTACTTTCCTGGTTTGTAATGATCTCACTTGCAGTTTTTACATTATCTATGACTGCTCAGGAAAGTGTTGCTGTAGTTTGAACTCTGGAAACAACAAAACTGCTTGGATAACAAGTAAAAACTACAGTTAGAATAGTAAGAATAGCTAGAAAAGGAATCTAGAACAAAACAGAAAATGCTATGACCCTATAAGCTTACATGCTTACCAAGAATGCTGGTATTTTGAATACCAGAAATGCAACTCAGGTCTCCCATATATAAAGGATATAGAGAACTTTCACAGATTATTCTGGAAGATGATCAAAACTACTTGAACAACTTCCATGCAAAGATAGAATAGACTGGCATGATTTCTTTATTCTGAAATAAAGATGAGGAGAGTATTTAGTGAATGAGTTACAGTAAGTGGTGTGCAGAAGGGAAAGAGGAAACAGTAATTCTCCATTTCTTACACAGAACAAGAGGGCACCCAAAGAAATTGTTGGGTAACAGCAGTAGAACAATTTTTTAAGACAACACAAATTCAATTCCTTCTCATGGAATGTTATTGTGGTCAAAATTATAAATTGATTCGAAAAAAAATATAAATGGATTAGAAAGAAATTAGTAAGGCTCACTGGTAGATAGTCCAGATGAAAGTGTTGACCTGGACATCTTTAAACTGCTGACTTTCGGAAACTGTGTGAGGGAAATTTAAAAGATAAGGAGTCATATACCCATCATGTGGTTAAGCATTTGCTATTAGTTACTGTTGTAAAAAAGGGAATCTTTAGATGCATCATTAGTATGATTCAGGATGGATGTTAATATGTATATATTTATATATATTCATATATATATGAATATATACTCTATAGAGTATAAAAACATCCATCCTGAATCATACTAATGATGCATCTAAAGATTCCCTTTTTTACAACAGTAACTAATAGCAAATGCTTAACCACATGATGGGTATATGACTCCTTATCTTTTAAATTTCCCTCACACAGTTTCCGAAAGTCAGCAGTTTAAAGATGTCCAGGTCAACACTTTCATCTGGACTATCTACCAGTGAGCCTTACTAATTTCTTTCTAATCCATTTATATTTTTTTTCGAATCAATTTATAATTTTGACCACAATAACATTCCATGAGAAGGAATTGAATTTGTGTTGTCTTAAAAAATTGTTCTACTGCTGTTACCCAACAATTTCTTTGGGTGCCCTCTTGTTCTGTGTAAGAAATGGAGAATTACTGTTTCCTCTTTCCCTTCTGCACACCACTTACTGTAACTCATTCACTAAATACTCTCCTCATCTTTATTTCAGAATAAAGAAATCATGCCAGTCTATTCTATCTTTGCATGGAAGTTGTTCAAGTAGTTTTGATCATCTTCCAGAATAATCTGTGAAAGTTCTCTATATCCTTTATATATGGGAGACCTGAGTTGCATTTCTGGTATTCAAAATACCAGCATTCTTGGTAAGCATGTAAGCTTATAGGGTCATAGCATTTTCTGTTTTGTTCTAGATTCCTTTTCTAGCTATTCTTACTATTCTAACTGTAGTTTTTACTTGTTATCCAAGCAGTTTTGTTGTTTCCAGAGTTCAAACTACAGCAACACTTTCCTGAGCAGTCATAGATAATGTAAAAACTGCAAGTGAGATCATTACAAACCAGGAAAGTAATAGTGTTCTGGGGTTTAAAAACAAATAAGTCAGTGATGTAATTTCCAATATGCTTGAGGTCTCTCATCTTTGTTCATGATGTGAATGCTCTAAAGAGACTGTTATAATTGATGCAAATGTTTCACTGTGGTAAGACTTAATTAACTAACTTAAAAAAAACTTTACACACAGACAGAACCAAGCATCCCAGTGAGATAGAAGAGAGTGAACAGTGGTGTCAGAGCAATATTGGAAGAAATTTATAGGTATTTGGGAAATCCTCAAGAGAAAACAAAGATAAATAAAATAATTGTTACCTCCTTAGCATTAGGTTATATTATCTTGAGCAAATTAAATATTTAATTTAGTCTCAAAAGATGTTTTAATTTATTTCAACCTCTTTCATTTCCTATTTCTTCATCTTCTCTCTCATTTCATCCTCATGAAATGGCCATCTCCCTGTATCTTCCCTGCTCAACTCACCTCCTTCTAGCCTTTCCTTATGATTTTGCAAAACAGTAAGGTCATAATGTAAATCTACTGTATGTTTTGCCACCAAAAGAGGGAAGAGTCCAGCTTGCGTTCTGAAAAATGGGGAAAAAAGGAGATTTAGTCTTCAGCTTATCTCTACCTCAACTTTTTTAAAAGCCCTTGATACATGAGGAAATTTATAGATGGTAGCTAGCGTCTATTTCCAAGATATTATGGAAATCTTGCTCGAAGAGTATGTTAGCAAAGAGAATAAGCTGAAAACCTCCAGTGCATGCTGTCCCAAATGAAGAGGAGTGAAAGGTGAACCTTTAACCCTGTTTCATATTGAGTATTGATGCTTTATTGTCAGCTTCACTGTATTTTTAGCACACTTTTCAGCACCTGAGTGCCATTTCTTAGAATTCACATTTTGCTTGTGAAATCCTGGTTCTTTTTATTTAAGTTGTAATTCCATTCATATCTAGGAAGGGAACCATGCAGGAATGCTGTCTTTCATGTTCCTCTGTCAAACTGCAAAGGTGATTGGACAGCTGTTCACTCTCCCTTTAGATACAAAATATATTTTTCATCCTTAAAGACCACATATTTTATGAGGAAAAAGTCTATACAGCTGCAATGACCTGTATTGCATAGAAAGTCATTGGAGTTTTTCAATGATACTGGGAAAGAGTTGTCCCATTTCCAAATCCCATCACAATGTTATCACTTCTCACCAGAGAGGAAGCATACCATATGGTTATTTTTTCTGCATATAACAAAGATAAATACTTCTTAGCAATATACTTCCTTCATCTGTTTGCCAAATATCACTGTAATTTTTAAAAGACAGAACAAGTTTAATCAAGTCCCCAAGTCTTTCCTTTGTATTTTGAGGTTTATTGTAGGCCAGAAGAAATTTAATGTAGGAATGTCTTTTGAAATACCAAAAGAACAGGCAAAACAGTCAAATGAACATAACCATGGTACTTCTGACTCACTTGGAGACAGTCTATCCAATACAATGATTTTGACAACCACAAATTCTCATGGATGCAAAGTTCTTCATTAACATTTCACCAGCATAGCAAAGAGTTCACAAAAGATCCATGCATGGCTTTATTATTCCTGATCCCACATTACCCAAAATTTTCTTAGTAAAATGACATTATCAACTTCTGAAGACCCTGCTGCAATTAGGAAAATGCAAAAAAAAAGCAGGCTTAAACAGTTTGAACTTACTCTTTTTATTATTCTACTTCTACAGCTTAAGAAGAGAAAAACACGTGAGTTTGCCCGTGCATGATTCTTTTCTTCTGGAACACAAAATTTCCCCTAAAGCCGAAAGCTTCAGCCTGATACTGTCAACTAATCTTCGCTCTATAGGGAAACACAAACAAGTTAATTTATAAACAGTGTCCATTATTTCAGAATTCTTTCCTATTTCTCAAATGTACCTCTGCATCTGGAAAGATGATCCAGCCCCCAACAAATTCAAATACTTAGTGGTGCCATGGATAAGAAAACATGCTGAAGTTGCCTATTCTCAGGTATGCAGGCAAATATAGAAATGGTATGAAGATATAAATAGGAATGATATGATACTTTTTGCACCTCTAAATCTGGTATTTGGCTTGTCTCAAACTTCCACCAAAATGAGGGAATAGATGAGCTGGAGATGTGATTATATTGATATAAATTCAGAGTCTTCTGCATATTGTGTTTGAATGTAAATGTCAGATAAACTGCAGACCAAGTTATGAAATATATGCATTTTAAGTACAATTGTCCCTCTTCCATTAGCAAGTGCCCTACTTAATCTCTTTTATTTATACCCCTTGTGACTGCATGGATTACAGCACTGGATTCCTTGTACGCTCATCCTTTTCACTGCCAGAGTGACATTTAGAGAAGATCAGCTGCAGAATTCCTTATCAGTTGAGCTGTGCAGCCTTAGGTGTATGACTGTGACCCCTTCATCTGAAAGCCACGTTGTCAAATACATTTAAACTAGTACAGCAGCTTCAGGACAAATTTTGTGCTCCCTGAATGTGCCTGTGGTGTCTCTGTAATGTTAAGACAGGTGTCAAGCCAGAATACCAGAGAAATCAGCACAGGGAAAACAGAGCCTGCAACAAAATATCACAATACAGAGAGAAAGTGAAGACGAAGGGTGAATGACACTATTCAGTCTTTACCAACGGCTCTTATTTTTAAAACTGTTGTCCTTGACCTGGAGAGCACATAATAGGAATTATTAAAAAAATTTTTCTTTAATGTAGGCCAGAACAGAGTAATGTCTCTAAAGTAATTTCAATGTAAAAAAGAAGAAAGCAATCAGAACAGTGGTTGGTAGATAGGAGACTGTGGGAATAAGTGTGTTCAAAGCAGAGCCGCCTTATCCAAATGAAGAGAAATGAGGAAGCAGCAGTAAAGAGAGAAGTGCCATGCTGTAGCCAGATGTAGTTCAACTCAGCTTATTTCCCCCATCACTGAAAAGGGGCAGCTGCACCATCAATCACAGTCAGAGTGGTTTTTTCCTGTTAAATAAACAACTTGTCAGGCAGGTAACTAAATGTACAATACGCTTCAGCAATGTAACTTAGGAAAAGAATCAACACGCTAGGCATGGCTTTCACAATAAAACAATTTATTACTAAGACTGTTGTGGCTTCAAATAAAGCTTTGAGGGCAATTTCCCAACCAAATTTTCCCAATTTGGTTCACTGAGCCAAAATCAGCTGAATCTTAGTGGAAAAGTGTGAACTTTACAGAAAGTAGGGCTGATTAAAATAATACCTCAAACTTCCCACACTAGAATAAATTAATACATTAATTAATAAATTTAAACACTACAATTTAATTCTTCCACTGTGATGATGTTAATTTGTGTCATAACAAGGCAAACCTTTAAAAGGGCTAAGCTTCATCAGGTCTAAACAATGACATTTCAGTTCAAAGAACACCACACAGTAAAACAGAAATAACCACATTAAATACAGATCTTCTAATGAAATCTGAATATGTAATAGTATTATTTTTAAAGGGCACTAATTTACCATTAGAAAAGTCTGTTTCAGGCAAATTACTTCCAGTGCAGCTTGTCTGCAGCTATTGATGTGAATCCTTAGTGAAAGGAACACATGTAATTTTTATGCTTTTTCAAGGTATGAGGCATATATTCTTACAAGGATAATATATATTCTTACGGTGACATATATTTTTACAGAATTTTTACCTTATCATTTTAACTTTTATTTCCCCCTCCCAATATTGCCAATGTGAACTCAAAATAGTTGACAAACCCAGAAGTTTTGATAATGCAAAATTATCTACTTGTGCTACCACAGTAATGATCTTTATTCTGCATTTGTTATATGCCAAACACAATTCTGTTTTGCACTTTGATATTATTAAGAACACAGAGAGTTCTAAGTCTTTTGTAAACTTTTAGTCATAAGAGTAGTGTACTGTACTGAATAGGACATACTGAGAGTTTCTAAACTTTCAAATTTATTCATGTTTACCAGGGACATTATTTAAGAAAATGTCTATAGTATGCATGTATTTGTCCCTGCAGCATTCTGCATCCTGAACCTTGAGTGTTGTTTTTGTAGTCCAGCCATCCTCACAACAAAAACAAGCACTTTGGCATTCTTAGTGCCAAATACACTTGTTTATGAACTAACTTGTCTGAGAGGATAAATTTATTTATTTAAATTGTCTTAACAAAAAAGATGTTCTCTCTTCAACTTCTCTTTCAAGGTTATGCATTTTATATCATTTAGACTACACCTCACTTTCAAATTTGCATATACCTGGTATTAACACTTATAGGGAGAGCTTCAAAATGATATGCATTATTCATGCATTTCCTCTTCTAAACGTCTGTCATATGCCTGATGTTTTTCAGAGCTAAACCCATTATAGCATATAAACACCACATACAGTTATAAAAAAAGAAAACCAAAAAACCCACCAAAACCCCAAAACTATAATAAGAAATATCTTTGACTGTTTTATATTACAGCAGGGACAGAATCAGTGTCCTTTGTTTAACCAGAAATTATACTAAATGTACAGAACAGTCCCTGAACCAGTATTTGCTGACTAACTTCTATGCAAAAATTCATTCACATCCTAAAATAAAAAGTGTGTCATTTGTTAAAGGCAACAGGCATTAGCTGTTGTGAAAGTCCTTTTCTAAGTGGTTCATTTATGCAGCTAGGAACAGGACTTCTGCACTGATTAAAACTGAAGTGGTGAGCTCAGAGAAGTGTGATTGTTCTGGGAGATACCTTTGCAGGAAGTAGGAGGGAAAAAAATGTGTTATAATGCAAATTTTCTTTAGACTCCTACAAATCCCTGCTACAGGGATTTTGTTTTTAAGGGTTTCTCTTTCACTTGTAGCTCTGTTGGCTAAATTGTATGTCTTCAAGCCAGGATTTTTCTTTGCAACAGCATTCAGGCTGATCCTTGAATAATAACAGTTGAGTTTTTTTCTTCCAGCAAAGATACAGAACCAATACCATACAGCTATGTTTACAAAAACTTTTCTAATGTTTGACCAGTATTGTTTTAGGAATAATTCCATGAAATTGAATTGTCCTTCTTTGATGACATTTGCAAGACTATATAGAGTGTAGAAATTGTTGATATAGAACTTAGAACCTCTTCACAAAGACCAGAAACATTCCTGTGCAATCTATTACCTTCAGGAGCAGATTCAAAGTACACAGGATTTTCAAAAACATTTTTAATATTATCAGTGAGATACTATGTTAGTAATTATTTTCCTCAGCACAGGGTACCTTCAAGTGCCTAATATAAAAGAGAGGCTCTTTTCTGTACAATCAAATAGACTGTTTTGCCCTCATAATAATAGTCAAATCAACATCTAATATCTATTCAAAAGAATCCTGAGGTATTTCTTGTATCTCGAAAATGCAAGGAAGAAATAATTTTTATTCCATTCCAGGTGGTCTTTAGATGCACTGAAAAGCCACTTTCATTTGAGAGATATTAAAAGCATCAAGATCATCACTCGTCTAATATTTTTCTCTTACTCTTTTAAGACACTCACAAAATCTCCTTACAAGCACAAGAATTTTCATTTCCACATACAAATGTAAACTCACACATTCAATAGATTTAGTTTTGTAAAAACTGACTTTCCAGCCAGCTGACTTCCTGATTAGTGACTGAAGGCAAGTATTTAATGATTTCATTGTTTTACTCTTATGGAGCATAACATGTCACCTTAAAAATAAAATATAAAATATATATCATTAACAACTCTGTCTTCATTTTCAGCAAAAGCACAAAATACTGTTTTCAGTAAGTAGCAAGCACATTAGGAACAGGAGTTAATGCAACACTACTAGGCTTCATATTGTATTTGCAAACATCTCAGACTGGCCATGGCACGTAGTCTACAACTGATGTGGCTACAGTCAATCTCACAGGCTGAGATTGTTCCAAGGAGCAGGATTGCTATCAACAGCTTGATCCTTCCTACTCACCCTACTGGGAGATATTCATGATCAGTAGGGGCTTGGGAGAGGTAGCATCTTGAAATTCTGAACATCTTGTGGTGCCAGTGTATTAGTCAAACCTGAAAGTGAGAGTATACTTCTTAAGAATGAGCATGGAAAAAAAGGAGAGTTTACCGCTTGTGGAAGAAGGGGCAGGCAACTCAA
>NW_008794093.1:427712-436900 GCF_000699145.1 Aptenodytes forsteri
AGCGATAGGACGAGAGGAAATGGCCTCAAGTTGAGCCAGGGGAGGTTTAGATTGGATGTGAGGAAAAATTTCTTTACTGAATGTTAAACATTGGAACAGGCTGCCCAGGGAAGTGGTTGAGTCCCCATCCCTGGAAATATTTAAAAGACGAGTAGATGAGGCATTTAGGGACATGGTTTAGTGGGCATGGTGGTGTTGGGTCAACAGTTGGACTCAATGATCTTAGAGGTCTTTTCCAACCTCAATGATTCTATGATTCTATGAAATTCATACCACAAGAGCTTCTCCTCCCCCAGCTGTTTGGGCTGAAAATGTAATTTTACTTGCTTGTTTATTTGCAGGTGTCATTGACATAGTGGACTGAACTTCATAGCAAAAAGAAAAACATCCTAAAGATTTATTTTTGCTGTCACAAACAATTTTGAAACTAATGAAATACATACATTCACCTTCTTCCCTCTCCATCACTATAAAGTGAGGAAGAAAGCAAGCAAAAGAGAAAGAATAAATTAAAAACCCCCTCAACCCCATAAAATCTTAAAGAATCTACATCAGTTTGAAATACATCTGTTTAAAATCTGTGTCAATGTGTTCTTAAGACAGCAATGGTATAAAAAATGGTCTCAAATGTCATTTTATTTTCCCACCTAAACTGACATATGCAAAAAAACCTTATATTAGATGGGTTTGTATTAGTACCTGAACTTCAACATCCTTACGTGAGCCTACCTTCTGACATACTTTATTCCCAATTTGTTACACTTTTATTATACACAATGTGAATTTCTAACATGTAGTATCTGTGAAAATAAGATCTCCTGAAGCTAATGTCATACTGGAGATGAGAAATATGCAACAAAGACATGCTAGAACATTTTTTCACCGAAGACAAAGGATGAAATTCTGCCATACCAAAGGCAATGGCAGCTAATTATTGTTATCAATGCCATCTTTTTTCTCCATATGTAATTTGCCTGATTCTTTAAAAAATTCAAAAAACCTCATGGCAATATGACTTTAGAGGTCATATTTATGGATATTTTTTTGTTTCTATTTGATGAGAAATTATATTATAAATATATATATTATAAATATATATCATAAATCGCAAAGCTAGAGAAATCAAAAAGGACTATTCAAAAGTTCAAACCTGGATTTTAAAGCTCAAGAATATTCACACTGTAGAAATAATCAACTTAGTAATTTAATTTAGGAAATCTGATATACTTTTACCCATTTCTGTATTTTCAAAAAGATATACCAAAGATTAAACAAAATGAAAATGAAAAAAATCTCATTTAGAGGGTAAGAGAAGAAAAGGGGAAAAGAACAAGGGAATTTGTGCAGAAATAATTAATGAGAATGCTAAATAGTCTCTATATCAATCTAGCAGAGTATACTCATTTAGAGTGGTGCAAGGTCAGAATTGTTTATATAAATATGTGAAGAATTGTCAGTTAAACTTTTGATTGTAAAAAAAAAATTGCCATTTGATCATTATTCTCTGTGTCTTTGATTATAAAACATTTCCACAGATAGCATTGTATTACCATTTTTAAATTTTTTTAAAGATTTTTCTGACTCATCTTGACACCCAGCTTTTCTGACCACTCTGCTTGACTAGATTATAATCAGGAAAAAATGAAGATTCCCTTGCAAGAAATAATAGTTGCATGCCTCTTCCAAAGACAGTCCCTGTATAAGGTACACATTCAAAGGACAATGTCTCTTAAGAGAAATTAGTAAGAATCAGGCTTCACTTACCCTAGGAGGCTTTTAAAATCTCCACTTAGGACTGTCACATTGACAAATTATGTTCTAAGTTCAGAGATTTTTATGTATTCGGGTCTTCTACAATGAGACTTTCACATTCATTTTAAAGAACTAAAGTAAATTACTCACCTCTTCTCTTATGAAACATGGCTGAAAAATCCTAATGATTTTTTGATATGGATTCAATTAACTAAATTCTTATTTTGGTTAAAAAAAAAAAATCATTTTTTTATAGCAATTTAGCAATTCTGATTGCTAATTATGCCTTTTGCAGCTTTGTTGTGGATATACTTATTGCTCATATTTTACTTTGATTCTCCTATTGTAAATGCCAAAGTTATTGTTTCAGATTTACATTAAATGCCAGTGTTTCATGTTTACATTAAATGCATACCCTTATGCACAATTTAGAGCGTCTTTTTTTGTTAGTTTTTTTTTTTTTTATTAGAACAATACATACCCCACTGGGGTACTTCTTCCTGATTGCTTTGTAATGATGCAGGTTTTTGAGAACTTGGTTAGTGGCCTATTAGGAAATTTCCTTAACTTTATTTTAATGGTAAACAAATATCTTTTTTTTTTTTCCTCTCTGTTTAAGACTATTTCTTTTAATGTATTTAATCAATTTCAGCAAAGACAGAAGATCTAATGTTTGAAGAACTTTAGGGTTTTTACGAAGATGAAAAACATTATATAGCTAACAGGCTTTTCTGGCCCCGGAAACCTAACTTAATAAAGCCTTTTGGGAGCTCTAACTTCAGGAAAACAGAAGACTTGGAGTTACATGGTCTATTTTTCACATTCACCACTAGTTGATGAGCGAAAATGTGGAACTGTAAAATTTATTTATATGTGTTAGAAGAAGCTTTTATTGAATTTTCACAGACTTTGAAGGGCATGCTTGGCAGTGCTTGAGATAAGGATTAAGGTGGCATAGTTCCTATTATATAGAATTGACTTTAGTTACAATAGCAGCTCCCTGGAAGCCGAAACAATCAACACAGATGTTGGACAAGGAAACCACTGCTAACTGCAGATGAATAAAATGAGATCTGTGGTAAAACGGTGGCTGATTCAGTTCAAAGGCTGGCAATATCTTATCAAACAAAGCCCTAATACTGCACCTGCTTTGGCACAGGGCATCCATATTGCTTCCTGCTTGTTACACAGGAGATAAAGGTGTGTTTATATATATGTCTTTACTTATTTATTATGTATTATTGTTATTTTTATATATAAATATACACAATAAGATTGATTTTTTTTCTTTTTAAATAACTGCTGGCTTCTGAAAAATAACAATTTTGAAATTTTCTGCCTGATGTGCTGCTTTAGAACAGGGAAGCAGATAGGTCATGACACCATGCTACATTTACCAGAAGGAAAAAACCACCAGCTACACAACAAAGGATGCAGCAGAAAAGAGAGTGTTGAGTCTGTGCTAATTTCTGTCAGAAAGATGAACTCTACTCCTAACTACAGGCCTCCTGGCCAGTTCCTCTGCTTCCTTTGCCTTCTTCTCACTTCCCCAGTTAGCACTTTATTAAATACTCACATTGGGCTTCCTTCCCTAAGCAGCTTCACTGTAGTTTTTAACTAATCACTTACACAAACATCCTCACTTCCTCCACTCCTGCTTCACATATCAAACAGGTCTTGAGGAAAATTACATTCAGACCCTCTTTAATCTTTTTTAAATGGTACCTTCAGGACAAGCATGGCATCACATGAGTTACAGGAAGGAGGATACTACTAAACTTACAAAATAAATTAACATATTGAATAGAGAGTTCAGTATGTTGCTTTCTTACAACTTATCTCGTTTAGCTTTTCAGCAGACCTTATTCTATAGCCATACACTTCAATGCTTTGTTTTCCAAATGCCGTATCCTCAGCTTATGTAAACTGTTGTAATTTCAGTGGTTTTGTTGAAGTGCTATTAATTTTCTTTGATGTAGAAACCGATCCAAAATATGAAAGTAGAGTCAGAAAATGTAACTTTCTGTGCCTTGATGGCTCATTAAAAGTTAGCATATTTTACATCTGAAGAAAATAAATACCACTCAGGAAAAACAATAATTTTAGGGGACCATCCAAGGCAAGAAAAATTTTCCTTTCACCACAAAATTTCTGTGGTTGAATAATGTTCTTATAAAGATGAAATGAATGCTAGATATCAGGAAACAAGACAGAACTGGAATTGCTGGTGGAGATCTTTTTTCACCCACAGTGGTATAATTCAAGATTCATACAAACTTCAGTGAAAAGCATGATTAAAAAATCACTATGATAGGTTATGAATATTTATGGACTCAGAAGACGAAATACAAATCAAAACTTTTTTTAAAAATGAGCTGTATAATTGTAATTCCTTCAAAAGGAAACAAGACAGAACTGGAATTGCTGGTGGAGATCTTTTTTCACCCACAGTGGTATAATTCAAGATTTATACAAACTTCAGTGAAAAGCATGATTAAAAAATCACTATGATAGGTTATGAATATTTATGGACTCAGAAGACGAAATACAAATCAAAACTTTTTTTAAAAATGAGCTGTATAATTGTAATTCCTTCAAAAACAAATAACTGTCCTGTCTCTTTCTTAAAAAGAAAAGGAAAAAAAAAAAAAGAGAGAGAGGGAAAAAACCCTATAGTGATTACTTCCTAACAAAACCTCTGACAAATAAACTGTCTTGCTTGCTAAAATAATGGGAGGCTACATGGGACATAAAAAATACTTGGACTCAGAAAACTGTGGCAAACAAGATTTTGAGTGAAACCTGGCAACCACTGAGGTATACAGGAGCTTTCCCTTTGACTATTCTGGGAGTAGAATTTGTCACTTACTTTGTAGTTCTGACTACATTATTAGTGAAAGAAATACAATTTCTCAAGGTTTACTATGTCTTCAGGTAGTCTTTCTTATTTTTTTCCCATGGTTGAAAAACATAGCAACACCTCCAACCACTTTTTACTGGAATATACCTAGTCTGTGTAAATGAACCTGCAAACCATAATAATTAAACTGTTTCTAATCAGCAATTATACTAACTGAAGTACAGCAACTGTATTGGCAATGTAGTACATTCAAGTAAAGTATTTCAGAAAGCTAGGACAATTAGCTCAAACTTTGTTAACTAATATTGAATATATTTAAGATTTCCTAGAATTATTGAGAACAAGCATAGCTAAACTTAAATAATAGTGAGTAAAATCATTGTGAATACTGATTTGTCAAGGATACACACACACCATGGTTGTTTTATGTATTTTAAAGGCAGAGCCACACATTAAAAGTAAGATCCCACAGTGCAGTGTACTCTAGAATGGTTTTAATAACCCAGCACGACTTTAATAACCCAACAGAGGGGTACAGAATAAGTACCCCTACTCTGTGAGAAGCTTGTCCCACAGTGCTCCCAATTAACCGATTTACACAGACTAGCCCCTAGGAAGAACATTTTTACTTTGGCATTGTCTCAGGATCAGTGCCCTTCTCTGTTTTCTTCTAGAAGGATGGCTAGGAAAATAGCATTAAGGGCATGATGGGGCTTCCAAACCAAATCCCAAAGCATCACTTTCTGTGGGGAGTTCTCAGCATACCTCTTATCTCCATGGAATACTCAAGGAAATGCCATCTCCAGCTATCTCTATATGCTGCACATAGCCAGCATTACCAAGAATCAGTGCTTCAGCATACTGGGCTGACATGAAAACTCTATTCCTAATCTTGCCTGGAATTTTAATTTTTTACATCTCCTGACTTGCTAGAAAAACAAGATAACATTGAACTTTGTTACCTGGAGTCAATGAGAATATTACTTGGTCACACAAGGACAAATCCTCTCATTTCAATTCTGACAAGGAAATGGATTAAGATCTTTATCTTCACAGAGCGAAACACAAATATTTAATTCCAGCTTTCATGTTATCATCTCACATGCATGGCTTTTTGAGAACAGTCACTAGTATAAAAATAAAAAGAATGTACCCACAAATGAGAAGAAATGTTCAGGTTACTTCATAAATATGGACAACAGTGTCTAGAAGGAGACATTAAAAGCCTCACAAGTTTTTCTGTCTTTAATAATTTAATATTGTAGCAAAGTCAGTCAGTGGTTGGAAAATAGTAAGTTGAAATGCTTTAGTCTGAGCAAAGGAAAAATATATGCTACTATTTTCTTTGTCATCAAATGCATATTTTACTGTGCAAATCAGTTTTACATGTTTACAGGATTTCCATGAGAAGAAGAAATAAATTGATAAATTTTTCTAAGTATTCTTTGACATCTCTGTGAATTTTTAGGTGCTACAAAACCTTCTTGTATGTGATCTTAGTTCATTGACTTTTCCTCTGAATTAAGTCAGAGAGTTTACTTTGTAAAAAATATAGAAGCTTACACAAATTGAGGATAGTAATACAGAGGAGAAATTTCACATCAGTTATAACTTGCAACATAGTGCTATAAAAAAGCGTTATAAAGTGTATGGGGCCAGAAACTTTCATGGAAACATCCTCCATCTGAAAATGATCATTTACCAGAGCTGAAATGGTGTGTGGAAACATGACCACACACCATTGTTTTCCTGCCAGTTTACTCATGGAATTTCTCAGGAATTTTCTGGGTCTGAGACACTTCAGGATATCCAGGACTTGCAGCTGCAAGACTGCAGTATTTCAAAAATTTGTCTGGAGCTGGCTTCTGAAGCCAGATGATTCCAGATACGGCCCAGCTCCTATGTTTTAGGATGCTGTTTCACCTGGGAGCTGTGCTAATGTGGGTTTCCCACCTCTAGAGAAGTCTACAACCTAACCTCAAGATGCAAATTTTAAACCTGGTGACTCGGAGTTGACTCTTTACAATTTCACTTCAGCCCACTGAATACAGCACAGATTTATCCATCATTAATTTTTATTTTATTTTATTATTGGTTTGATACTAAGAGTTGTTTTGACAAATTCTCCCATCATAAAAACAAACAAATATTAAGTGCCCTGGTATAAATTTAATGATTCCTAGTATTTTAATATAAATTATTTCAAAACATTCACAATGTTCTCATCATTCTTATAGACTGATGCTTTGATCAGCCCTAGTACTTATGACTACTTATATGGCAGAACAATTTTTGGAGCAAAGAAGTCTTTACATGTCACTAAATGCCACTATCTGGATCCTTTAGCTGCTTCAGAAAATCAGTCAAAAGTCTCATCGTTCATTTACTAAAAAAGACTGAAAGATTATGATAAACCCGTATTATCTCATCACTCTGTAGCTAATAATATTACTAATAACAACAATAACTGCAACAGATGTACAATTGTACATTAGAGGTGGGATCTTTAAAGGTATAATTGTTTTAACAATAAACAAGATTCTTACATTTGTCTTTTGAAAGAATCAATCATAAAAGAAAAAAAAAAGAAAAAGGAATTTCAAGCTTACACCAGGACACTATTTGAGAATTAACAAGATGGCATACCTTCTTTATTCTTTAAATGCTTGTCAGGTCACAAAGTGTCTTAGATAGGAAAGATAGGAAATAATAAACTTTATTAAAGTTGCTATGATCTCTTCTTTCAGTCTAAAACAAACAGCATAAAAAAATTAAGCATCGTTCTAATACTGTGCTTTCAGCTCTGCTTCCATATGACACAAATTCACCAAAAATTGTTAGATTTCATTTATGAGAAAATTACAAAACAGATATGTGATAATTCATTCAGCCCATATTTAAAATACTTTTCCTGGTTTCATGTCTCAACAAAAGTCTCAACATTCAGTTCTATCCCTTACACATGAGCACAGAATTTACACTGACCTCCAGCCACATCAAAAGTGCTTTAATGAGGGAACAATTGTATCTTCAATGCAATAATAGTCATTATTCAATGATACACCACTAACTGAAAAATGAAAATCTAGCATCAGAAATGCATATCTTCTCTAGATCTTTGCAATATTTTACAAGATACTGTGATCTTCTTAAAAATTGTAATTTAATGAAAAATACCATTTTGGAGTGGCTTTATTTTCACTCTGGAGCAAATGTTATTATTACTTTTTGAAACACTCCTGAAATATTCAATTAGCCAATCAAGTAGTATTGTTAATTATTGCATAAGAAAAGGAATGTTAAAAATAATCCCATAGAAGACCTAATCTGTTGAACAAAAGTCTATATGTAAAGCAAATTTCAGTAACTGCAAAACAGTGACAATGTCCAACAAATGTAGCTGTTGAACATTCTTAGTTTAAGAATGCTGTCTAATCTGGAAATGTTAATTCCTGCGTTTATATATTAAGGATCACTCTCTTACATATTAAAAAGAAGTCCAGTGCTACAACATATCTTAACAATGGTATAAAATAATCTCAAGAGCTCTTCAGTTAATACTAAGGACTTCAGAATGAAGAAGGAAACTATGTTCTGAAAAGTAGTACTTGCATATGGGACATTAAAAAGAGGATCAGTCCATGGCAAACGGTAGGGCTGTGTTTCCACCCCTGGGGCAGTCAGTTCCAGGTATCCTGGACGCCCCTCCAAGTGAAAGCAAACTATGGCCTGCACTGTGCTGCCAAAGGGACTGAGAAAAACGCATTAGTGATATCAATTGTGGCATACCACTTGGCTGCCTTTGACTCCAAGTCGTATTGAAATTCTAGCATGTCTGTCATGGCAGCACTCAGCAGCGATGTGACGTTGTTCAGACCACAATAGTCTACTGTCAGTCTCCACTCTCCATTAGACTTTCGCACTGGCCATATGGGACTGTTAAAGGGTGAGCAAGTCTTGCTGATCACTCCTTGGCTCTCCAGTCAATGAATCAGCTTATGGATGGGAATCATGGAGTCTTGGTTGGTGCGATATTGCCACCGGTGCACCGTTGTGTATATACATCTTCTTGTCTATAGGGGCAACTGATACAGGCATGGGTTGGTTCTCTAGTTCAGTCACAGTGCCTGTCACCGGGGTTTGAGTAGCCACAGTGCCTGTCAACGGGGTTAATCTCTGGATGGTATTCTTAAATAATTGTTTAACCTTAAACAAGATCAAGACCTGAACAACATACAGGAGACATAGCAATAGGATCATGCTGGTTTGAACATCCCAAGGATATTCAAAATTCTCAAGAGCTGTTGTAACTAGCCTGAAGGAGAAAGGAAAGGTGAAGGAGCAGGGGAAGTGTCCCCTCCTGTCTCCCCCATAGATTGGTTTCCCGAGGAGAAAAGGTAAATGTGTAATTATTAATAGTTTCCGAAAAGTGGCTCCCGAGGTACAGAGATGAGGGCAATGCTGAGTGCAAATACAGAAAAAATTAGTCTCACAACCAAAAATTTTACCACATCATAAACCAGTAATGTTACACAGTGCAGCAAAATGATATCCTTGATCCAGCTCCCAGAGGTGA
>NW_008794093.1:437396-451050 GCF_000699145.1 Aptenodytes forsteri
TGTGCCCCCTCCCAGCTTCTCACTGGCAGGGCATGAGAAGCTGAAAAGTCCTTGACTAGTGTAAGCACTACTTAGCCACAACTAAAACATCTGTGTGTTATCAATATTATTCTCATCCTAAATCCAAAACACAGCACTGTACCAGCTACTAGGAATAAAATTAACCTATCCCAGCTGAAACCAGGACAAAAGGGAAGAGAAAGCAAGAGATTATGAAGGCATGGAAAAACTAACCTATGAATTAGGTTAAAAATTTAATTGATTTAAGTAGGAATTGGCCAAAATACCCATAAATTTACAATTCCAGTCACCTTTCTAACCTGAGAGACAGCACGACATTTTGAAAGAAAATCAGTAAGATAAACTGAAAAAGAAACCCAAAAATATTATCTGCTTTTGCAAATCAGTTTTCAACTAGTTTTCAACCAATAAATTATGTCGATTGTCATAATAAACAGTATGTAATATAGCATTGGCTCTCACAGGTAATCATTTTCCCTCAACTATATCAGAAGAAAAGTACTGCTGAAATTAAGTGCTGAAAGAATTTGGCAACTTCACTATAATATTAATTGAAGATGCAGGTAAACCACAAATGAAATGCTGCCATATTAGATAGCAAACATGATCTGTTTCTTTGAAAAGACTGCCAGTTATGGAAATATAAACCTGGATTCAGAAATAACTGAAAAAACAATTTCACTCTTTTAAGATTAATTTCAATTCTCTACCTACTGTGGCCACATTTTGTAATTTTGCCATCATTTGTTATGATTTTCATAATTTGTCACAGCTATTCTGCAGGTTTGTCCATCACTTGATATGATATTTTTAGTGCAAGCAGAACTATGGTAGCTAAGCAACAAAAAAATTGAGGACTCAATGTTGTCTCAAAATGACCATATTCTGTGTGTAATAGGTGTTTGAAATGGACTCTGCTCATGAAATTGAACCAGATTTCCATTGGGTGACTAAGCTGTCTTCATTCAGCTGATGGGACTGGATTATAAATGTTGTGGCTTAATGTTTGGGAAGTGGAGCAAAATGTTTATTCCCTGTGCAGCCCCTGCTGCACAGAGTCTCTAGTTCACCTTCAGCCTCTGTGGAAGATGAAGCTTCCACTGAGGGGGGCATGATGTAGTGCACGTTGGGCTTCAAGGCTTCCCTGATCAAGCCTTGCATACAACCTTGGGGTAGCTGTGCAATTTTGCAATCTGCCTCAGGAGAAGAGACAGCATGATATAATTCTGAAGTGTTTATACACCAATGCAAGTAGTACAGCAAGCAGATATGAAAAATTAAGAAAGAGAAAATAGACATGTGAAAGACATTCTTATGATTGTGGTCCCACAAGTGGGGTCCGGTACCTGGTGTGCAATAAACCAATCTTGCACACAGAGCCAAGATATTTATTTATCTCATGTTTGCGCAAAGACGGGTGCTAGGTGGTAATTCCACAAAGCTAGCACAACACACAAAAGAACTACAGCGTATTTATAGTGTTACATGATTAGTAAAAACCCACCTAAGTTCATGCTCATTGGTTATGACTGTGCTCGATGGTCACAATCTCCCCCTGCTGCCTTTACCTTTCCCCTAGTTACCACAGTTTTTGCTGACTTCTTGTTTCTTTGGCAATCATCTCGCCTCCGACGCCTTCTAGGGCAGGATGTTCCTCTTTTATCAGTCTTCTAGTTCTTCTTCAAGGGCACAGTCGTTGTAAGGTATGCATTGTTTATACAAGGTAATCAGGCTAGTACAATGAAGACTACAGTCTAGGTATTAACCCAAACATAAGGCTACATGATCAAACATATAGAAGACTGCTACAAAGAAAGCAAGTATCAGACAATGCCCACATCCACTCAGGTTAGAAGAAAAAAGAAAAAAAGAAGAAAGAAGAAAGAAAAAGAAGAAAGAAAAAAAGAAAAAAGGAAAAAGAAAAAAGAAAAAAGAAAAAAAGAAAAAAACCTACCAAAATATGTATTTTTGCCATTAGGACAGATTAAATTAAATATTAGACAACTATTTCTAACTGATGATCATCAATCTCTAGTAATAAAGAAGGGGATCTTACAATATCTCAGTCAGTGGAACTTATAAAAACAAATTATATAAATATGTCAGGAAAATACTAAATCCTGCTTAAGAGCAAGAAAAAGGGCCAGCTTTTCTTAAGTCTCTTCCAGCCTAAATGTCTATGAATAACATGCAAATCGATTTTTTTATATTAATCTGAAAAACTTATCTGACTCAAATTCTTATATTGGTACTTAGACAGAATTATCTAATTTACTTATATGAAAGATCAGACAATATTTTTTTTTCCATGCCATAAGAATACTCTTTTTTCTTAAAACTAACCAACAGGCTGTTTTTGATAATTTACAAGAATTCTCTCTATAGATACATATTACAAATACTAATCATTCAAACAATTTTGGGAGAAATCTGTATGAAATTCGTGACCAAACACTGAAAATCTTGGCTAAAGACAACCATGCTGCTTGTAGTCGATATGCCAACAATACTGTCAGTTTATGCATTACACTTTCACCTCAAATTGCAAATAATCTCATCTCTGATCATGAAACTGCCTTAAAAGCATTTTCCATTTTCTTCAATGTTAGCTGCTTCTAACATCCACTAAAATCAATATTAATTTTGTTATTGACACAAATATTACCTTTAATTAATTTGTTCTGAAAAGTAATGAAAAAATATTTTGATTCTTTATTCCATATATGTACTTTTAAAATCCTACAGTATTTATATATAGCCTGCCAAAAAAACAATCATTAGCAAAGTAGGTGTGGTTTACTAGGAAATAGTACAACAATATGAGATTTTAGATGTGATAATATTTGTTGTCAGATGCTTTTCTACTTTGGTCACTCATAAAAAGTATATTTTAGAGAACTGTGACTTACATGTAAATTCTTGAGCTGTGTATTATCTATTCCTGTTTTTTAAAACACAATCAAAATGTCTCAAAAAATGTTGAAGGATGCACTTTCTACAATAATGCTGCTGGCATCATCACCAGGTGCCAGGTGGGAGGCTTACCTGGCTAACTTTACCCTTAGGCCAAGGATATATGCAGCACAGCACAGGCCAGTGCCTATTCAGGTTAGCTGTTATGCAAATTACTAACTCCTTTATGTACAAAGGTCATCCGACCAGGACCATAACAATTGAAAACATCATGTTAAGGTGTAGCTGTCACAACAGAGGCTGTATAAATTACCATTACGGAGCCCAAACTAAAAACCTGCAGAGTCTAATGATCTAATGATCTGGTCATGGACACTCAACTTTGCAATTCAGAGATACTATGTCTCAATCTAGTGATACAAAATCGGGTTCTCTTACACAAAATAACAAGAGTACACTGAAATCAAGATCAAGTTAAAGAAACAAACAAACAAACCCCAACAAACCAAAATACAACAAAACAATAGAAAACAAATAAAACCAAAACCCAAACTTATGTTCATTCCCATATTGTCATCCAAAGTTCCCTGATCTAAGAACTTTGCAGACTTATCTTCTTTTTTTTTTTTGTGCTAAGGTTTTAAAGTGCTAAGCTCAATATGGATACATGTATTTTTAGTAGAAGAAGGAACCAAAGCTACAGCTTATGATTAACTAGAAAATAAACTTATTTCAGTAAAATGTGATTACAAAATTTGCTATTAAAAACTCAGTGTTTATGCAGGCAAATAGCTGCCATAGGGATTTGACCTCTCATGAACAGCAGATCCTGTCTGGCTTTGAGACCACACATGCAAAATACAGTCAGTCACTACTAGTCAGGAAGCCATGTGCTGCAAAATCTGAACTCAGAAAGCATTCACTGGCAGTGCCACAATAACTTGGTAATAGGTACTCACTGCAGTATACCCACTCCTCTTAATCTGTGCCTGGCTAAATGGAAGGTTGTCTAGGACTTTCCATATAAAATCTTCCCCTTTATCACAGAGCAGTATGATATTTTAATGACATCGTTCTGTATTAAAAGTTATCTCTCGTCTTCATGCTAGAACACACAACAAAGTGTCTTGCTTAAAGCAGCTAAGAAGTGCTCGAATCTTTAACAAAACTAATTCATACTAATTCTATTCTCAGAGTTAATCTACAAAGTTGCATGGATGGAGACACAATGTTAGGTCATGTCAATTTACATTTGAGCATTTTTAAAAAATCTTCAATTTAAAAGAAAGCAGACAACAAGGAATTATAGAGTTTATGTAATCTTAAAACGCAAACAAACAGGAAATCACCAGCTAAAGAGTTTTGGGGAGACAAGAAAAAATCTCTCATATCTCTAAGAACAACTTGGAAAGACACAGCAATTGTATTTGCAATACTAAAACATTTCAGGAATCCACATACTTTTTTCTTGTAATATACCTGTAAATAGCACGTAAGCAAATACTTTCAAAATCCTTTTTGAGCTAGCAATGTTGATCGCACATCTACCCATCTTTTAGAAGTCATTGTTTCCCAGCTTCAGGGAGGTGAACAACATGCAGTCCAGACTGTTTAAAGATACACAAATACTGCTGCCATGTGAAAACCCCTTTCGATATGTTATGAGGATCACTCGAATACTATTAGCTCTTAATGCAGTGGCTTTTACTTCCCCATCATGCTGACAACAGAGCACTATGGCTGCAATGGGACAGACATGCTGATGACAGCTATCTGTGTATCACCTGCCTTTTCAGTATCATGTCATTGTTTGCAGTTTCATACAGTTCACAAATATCTTTTGAAATCTTAGAAAGCTATTACAACAATTCCCAGATCTCATTGCAATTGCCATGTTCAAAGGCATCTGTATATACAAACCAAGCCAGATATTAGAAAACAAGGTTATAATTTCATATTATAGTATATAATATAGAAACTTAATGCACTAAGTATAACTAATGCAATAGGTAACACCAGCCCTGTATTAGTGATATGAAAATATTCAGACATAGGTATGTTTGGTAAGTAATATTAATTATAGCAACATATACAGCAACTTTAAAAACAACTTACTACATACATTTCTGCAAGTAAAAACTGCATGCCATCAAAATAAATTATTTTTATGCCCACTGAATACAGTCAGCAAGAAGCAGTTGGCAAGAAGTATCCAGATGGATTGTTTGCCATAAGTAAACAGAAAGGAGATTAATTCTTCTGCAAGAACATTGACCATTTTTCAGCATTTATTCCTCCATCTCTTTATAGGATAAATTGTGGGCAAGTCAGCCTTATTTACTGGCTTTACTGAAAACATTCAGCTGAAAATCTGCAGTACTGAACCAGAAAATATGTTCTTTGTATAATTAAAAACAAATCACATTTCAGACAATGTAGTAACACCTAATAAACAGGCAGAAAAAAATTACCTAAACTGTGGGCTGCAATGGAGAATGATTTACATAAAAGAGTAGATAAAAATATTAAGCCATCAGATGCATAGATGGCCACTCAACAGGAAAAATTCAGGTTATGAGTTTCATGCTGATTGATACATTTTTATTGGACAGCTTGTCAAAAAGTGACAGAGATATGAACACATCCATAAATGAAAAATCTAATTTTTGAAGAATGATTAACAGCATTCAGAAATTAATGCAATAGAGCAACAACCTAAATATCTGGGAAGATCTGGGAACAGATGGTATTGGGACCTTAGAACATGTTTAATACTATTACCTTTAAGTAGGTATTACTGTTCCTTGTAATGAGACATCCAAGCACAATACATTGCTTTTCTCTGCCTCACTGGTGGCACTCTGACTCAGTTCAGAAGGGTGGACCAGGGATGAGTAAGGCATTTTCTCCCTCTCTTTTTCTGCTACCCATATGGAGGGTATGAAAGGGAGGTGCACAAAGATGGAAAGGCTATGTACATGTTTACTGACAAAGCAAGAGGCTGTATATGTTGGTAAACATCCAAAGATTGTGTAAAATACAGATCAATAAAGTGAGATAGAGACCTCAATTTATTCCAAGAGGCAAGATAACAGAAGAGAAAGAGAGAGCTTGAAGGACACCTAAGAAGGATATCGAAATCACCCCTTCCAAACTGGAAATACTGAATTTCCAGGAAAGAATTGTTGTGTTTGCTAATAGGTGAGTACCCTAGAAATATGAAAGATCTACAAATGTAAATGTTTGAAAAACCTAGCCCATGAAACAAAGCCTTGTCTCCAGTATATCAGACGGGACTCAACAGCGTTCCACCTGCTGACATCTAACAGTCCTTTTCTCCTGTTGACCTTAAATTACAGTACTTACTCCTTCATCCACTGCTGGGGAAGCAGAGGTAGTTGAATCTACGCTGAATTCATAAAGGTATAGCATCACGGAGGCAGTATTTCTTTGCCTTGTGTTCCCTCAACCTTCCAACTGCTGGCACCATTCCCTACAGGTATTGCCACTGGTATGTCACCTTCTGGCACTTACACAGTACAGATAACTGCATTAGGAAAGGCATCATTGAAAGAGAAAGGTCCGTTTATCCCATTTCCAAGTACTGATTTACGGGTCTGCATAAAGAAGGAAGCTTTCAACAAGAGCAAGTTTAAGGGAAGCTATGAGTGGAAAGTAATTTCCATATATTATTTTTCAAAGAAAGTGATTTTAGACAGCAGGAGGAAATGATAAATCTTGCATGCAACTTATCCTCCTATGCCAGAAATAATGAAAACTAGGACACACTGTTCCACAAAAGGATTAGACACTTATCCAAGATTGGAAAACTGTCAGTATCTGTAAACATTTTCAAAAGTTTACACTACACCTGGGAATCTGACCATTTTGAGGCATCTTGGCAGAGATACCCCTTTTCTTATGAATCATTCGAAAAGGAGCTTCCATTTCCATAATTTATTTTTTTACAAGAAAATTATTAAAATGTCAAAATGTATATCAGCAAATGTAATGTGGAGAACAGATGAGAAGATTTCTTTTTACCAACTATAGGGAATGTCAATTATGTCCTTGTAATATTTTCAGCAGATCAAGAAAGCAAATGTACTAGGTGTAGGTGGCAAAGTTTTGGCAGCAGGGGAGGTGTAGGGGGGGGCTCTGTGCAAAGATCCCAGGGACTGCCTTGTGCCAGGCACAGCCTGTTCTAGCTGCTTCCACCTGGCTCCATAATGGCCCCATCACAGGCCACAGCTGATCCCACCAGTGAAGTTGGTGGCACCTCTGGGAAAACATATTTAAGAAAGGGCAAAACTCTGCCCCAGAATGAGTATTCAAGGAAAAAAAAAGTGTGAGAATCAACCCTGCAACACCAAGGTGAGAGAAGAAGAAGGGAGGAGGTGTTCCAGGTGCTGGAGCAGAGATTTCCCTGCAGCCCTTGGAGACACCATAGCGCAGCAGGTATTTCCCTACAGCCCATGGAAAGGGCCATGCCAGAGCAGATATTTGCAAACTGCAGCCCATGGAGGACCCTACGCTGGACCAGACGGATATGCACTAAAGGAAGCTGCAGCCTGTGGAGAGCCCATACTGGAGCACGTTTATCATGAAGGAGTGCAACCCATGGAGAGGACCCAGCTGGAGCAGGGGAAAAGTGTGAGGAGGAAAGAGCAGTAAAGAGGAACTGTTATGGACTGACCACAACCCCCATTCCCCTTCTGCCCTGCGCTGCTTGGTTCAGGGGATGAGGTAGAGGAGTTAGGAATTAAGACGTAAAGTTGAGCCTGGGACGGGGGCAGGGGGTGGAGGGAACATGTTTCAGTATTTGTCTTTGTTTCTCACCATCACACTCTATTTTTAATTGGCAATAAATTAAACTAATTTTTCCTAAATCAAGTCTGTTTTGTCCATGATGGTAACTGGTAAGTGATCTCCCTGTCTTTATTTTGACCCACAAGTTTTTCTGTCTTATTTTGCCTGCCTGTCCTGTTGAAGGGAAGGAATGGGAGAACAACTGGGTGGGCATCTGGCAACCTGCCAAGGTCAATTCACCACAGCAAGAAATGTTCTTCATATCTTCTTTTCCTAGGGATTTTTTTTTTTTTTCTTTTATGGTCCTTCTATATGTGCCACAATTAACATTTTATTCCTTGGGTATCTTTACCAATAATTTTTTGCAAGTGCAGTAGGCACCATAGTGAGCCTAACCTGACTAGCTCATGTAATAAAGGCTGTGAAGAAATGTCAGATTCAGCTTTATGTTGGTAGCTGGAATATTAGAGTTCCAGTCCTTAAGAACTTTAAATCTCATTGTAATACGACAAAATTTTCATATAGTTGTTACTAAAACTAGTTAATATTTGCAATTTGCTGTATAGCAACGCTCAGCTAAAGCATTCCTCACACATAGGGACTTGTCATGACTCACAAGCTAGCTTCACAGGTGACCATGTGCTATGTCTTTTGAAAAAAATGGTAGTTTTGCCAAAAAACAAAGCAAGCATGTGTCTGGCCAGCATTCAAAACATTCAAATCTCAGAGCAATTTGTGGCAGACAGATTGTGGCAAAAACAAATGGTCAAGACAACTTTGCACCTTTTTTGCTGTTTTTCCAAATTAATGCAGACATAGTTACTCAAAAAGAATATAAAAATCAGTATATGAAAGATCTGCAAACCTGTAATGTTCCTTGCTAGCTGCATATCAAAAGCCATGTAGCAACATTACCACAAAGCTCTGCATAGGTTTGTTTAACCTTTTACACTGCTTCTGATACAGATTTTAGGAGATATGCCTCTATACATAGCTGCATCTTACAACAAGAAGGTACTCCTCACTGGAAAAGTAAGGAGAATTGTTTTACTAACGCATAACTTCAAAATACAGCCATTTGTAAACTGCTATGATTTCTAAACTAACCCTACAATATTTTGCAGATAGGCTCTTGGATTTGGTGCATACACTCTTGGCAAAACAACCAGCAAAAAAAAAAAAAGTTTATTTGAGTAGAAAATATGTCTGCCTATGACTTTTAAAAAAAGTCAATGTAGTAATTACACGATTAAGAGTATGCTCAAGACCTATGACTTAAAAAAAGTCAATGTAGTAATTACACGATTAAGAGTATGCTCAAGATCATTAATAATTTTTTTCTTATTATTAAAATGTTTAATGAATGTAACCACAGTAATGAAGAGAGACTGTTCTCACAAGTTTCAGTTGATCATTTTGTGAAGGCAGACTTGAACTACAAAGGTTGTGGTAACATTGTGGGTAGTGAAAAGAAGCTGATTTTGTAGAGGTGGTGCCTTAATAATTCAAATCTGTATTGGAAATTCATTTTAATTTTTTTCTTATTATTAAAATGTTTAATGAATGTAACCACAGTAATGAAGAGAGACTGTTCTCACAAGTTTCAGTTGATCATTTTGTGAAGGCAGACTTGAACTACAAAGGTTGTGGTAACATTGTGGGTAGTGAAAAGAAGCTGATTTTGTAGAGGTGGTGCCTTAATAATTCAAATCTGTATTGGAAATTCATTTTGCATCTCCTACCTGTAGACACTGGCCAGGCTTTTTAGAATTTCCATGCTAAAAATACAGCAACTGAGAAAAAATCATTGAGAGACAGATTTTGTGGTTAAAGTATCAGAAAAAGATTTAGGAGACAAAAGTATAATTCTTAAATGTTTTATTTTGGGCAAAACATTAAGGGGCACATTTTCAAAAGTCCTTAGCAGGTCTCAGTCATCATCTTGTGAAAGAACCTGATGCAGTAGGCATCCATACACAGTTTAGCCTGGAGTCATGCAACTGTGTCCAGTGTGTTCATCCATTCCCTTCGTCTAAGCTGCATAGGCTGAGTCAGTTCTTGAATGAGCAGTCTCCAAGGGTCACTCATGAAGAAGTGGTGATGATTTGGCACACTAATGTCAGCTAGTATCCCAGCATATGAAGAAATTACTCTGTGATATCTTCTGAATGAATTGTCCGCTGAAGTACTGATCGTTTGTGTCAGGGCTTCAGATCCTTTGGTTATAGGAATCCTGTTGTTATAGCTCAGAAGAAACAGTCAAATGAATGGCATAACTAAATGTCAGTTCTGACAACTATATTCCACCTGCCAGATTTCTACTGCAGTCTGAAATTAATTTATTTGGTTCCTGTCTTCAAGTGCTAATTAACTTGCATCTCAGAAGTTACTGCATTTCAATGTAAGGAGAAGCAATCTTAAATAAATGATGTATTGGGTTTGCTTGTAATGTGTTTTTTGATAAACTGTTTTACATACAAATATATAGTAGCTTGTGAAATGACTTGAATCTTCACACAGAACTGAGTCCTAGATAGAGTCAAACTGCTTCAAGTTGGAATCATTGCTGGGTTCTAGGAACATTTAATCACTCCTGAGATGGGCAAAGAGATATAAACATCTGTGTAACAACTAGTCTACTTGTCTTATTTTCTATCCAGTATTCCAGAAGCATTAGTCATGCTCTGATAATAATGTCAAACTTGAAGGACTTGGACCAATGGATTGAAAAAATATTCAGTATGATATAAATCTGCAAGTTCTTAAGTCAACATTTATGTCTGTTTTTTTTTAATTTGATGTACTGGGTCTGGCTGAGATGGAATTAATTTTTTTCATAGCAGTCCATAAGGTGCTCTTTTTTGGTTTTGTGACTAAAACACTGCTGACAACACACCAGTGTTTTGGGTATTGCTGAGAAGTACTTGCACAATGTCAAGGCTTTCTCTTTCTTACACTCTGCCCCTGCAGCAAGAAAGCAGGGGATGGGCAAGAAACTGGGAGGGGACACAACCTGGAGACCTGACCCAGATTGACCAAAGGGATATTCCATACCATATAATGTCATGTTCAGCAATTTTTATTGCTGAGGGGAGTGGGGTTTGGGGTAGGTAGCCATTGCTCAGAGACTGGCTGGACATCAATTTACTTCTAGGACCTGGTAAGTGATTGCCTTAGCATCACTTCACCACTTTTGTTTCCTCTTCCTCTTTCATTTGCTTATTAAACTATCTTTATCTCAACCCATGAGTTTTCTTGCTTTTGCTTTTCCTGTTCTTTCTCCCACCCCACTGGGACTGGCAGGAGTGAGCAAGTGGTTAAGTGGTGCCTAGCTGCTGACCAGGGACAATCCACTACATGTGAGTATATGCAACATGTGATGCATATGATTAGTACTTTCTGACTCATTTGTTGTTTGAATTCTCTCAGTGTTGCAAAAGTAACTCCAATGAACACTGAAAAATGTCAGAGAATGTGAAAATTATTCAAATTTCCTTTTGCTTTGAGAGCATTCTCTAATGTATGTAAGGGTTCATTGAACAGTTTATTGGGTTTAAAAGACTTCTCATGTTCAAAGCATTACAAGTTGCAAATGATTGTCATTTCTGAGTGACTCTACAAAAGCACCATGACACTTTTTGATGTGTTGCATGCAGTTTTCCTTCAGGAAAAAAGAGAAAACCTAAATAAAATAAAATAAAACAAAAACCCCTATCAAACCCCAAACTTCAGTAAAGGATCTGTCAGATATTTTCTGATGGATATCAACATTAATGATTTTAATACCTTTGCAAGCCATAAAAATCCAGTCCTAGAAGAGCTATGTTGATTCAAATTTTCATTTAGAAGCACCGTGCTGGAAGAAGGGCCAAATTCTTCCTCAGTTTCTTTTATATGCAAGTCTGTTTGTGCTTTCTTTATGTCAGGAACTTTTCTTCCATTTCAATTTTATTGTCATTTCCTGGAAGTTCAAACTGTCCTTTTTCACTGGAGTTAGCTTTTATATGAACACAGCATGCTGAGAATCTAATTATAAGAAAAGCTTTGAATGAATACTTATTTAAGCCAAAAGCTAGTATGTTGAAGAAGTGAAAGATTAGAGCCAATTATATAGTATGGCTACTGTAAAGTGTTTCAAATACAACATCAAATACATACTGTTCCATAAATTTATCCTGTAAGTTTAAAATACAATTCACATACATTAGATGGATGAATTATACTTTTGCCTTGATTGCCCCCCTGACATTTCTGGTAACTCCTACATTAACATAACAAGAACTATTAAGCTAAAGAAGTAGAGAAAGGCAGACTCACAGCAACCTGATGAAATCTTCAGAGTGACAAAGGCATACAAGAATCAAAGTTATTACCTACTTCCTTTGCAGGCACCAAACCTGCTCTAATTCTGCTTACACAAGTAGGAATCAAAGGACAAAAATGAATTTGGAATTACCTGCTTAGTAGTCAGCACTTTCTGTTACTTGGAAAGAGAAAACAGATCATTAAAAGGGATATATCAACAGAAGAATGGCTTGAAAATGCTTTAGGAGAACCGAAAAGAAATAGAAGTAAAGTTGCACAGAAGAGGAACCCTTCCACCTCATTATCTCCCCAGCATACATTGGGGCATATCCTACTGGCAAGTGTGTAAAAATCTCTTGGTTGCCAGAAAATTGGGTAAAATTTGTGCACTGTTACCAACAAAGTTTGAGTAATATGTCTTCCATGTTACCATCAACCTTTTATTTCTCCTTTTTTATTTATGGTGGGGAGAACATCTCTTGTTTGAAAAAATAAGTAAGTCTTTGTTGAAGAGGTGGAGATGCTTCTCAATCACATTATATATTACAGCTTAAGCTGAAGACCTGACTGAACACATTTTTCTAGTGACTTGAACCTAACCTTCATCCCCTGATTCTCTAAGTTCACATCAAAACAGAACTTGAGCAGAGCTAGCCCTTCTAGCAGACAGCACACAGTGAGAGACGGCAATGTAATGCTTTCTAGTGCTTTATTTCCTCCATCAAGTCCCCAGCATATATAATTGCCTGGCATATCTTCATCAATATTACATATAGAATTCTCAGCAGACTTCATTAACTTGAACACAAAGCATTAAGAGAGTTTCCCAGGTGGGCTTTTATTTCCTGAAGACAGATTTGCAATGCCTTCTGCAGTTCTAGAAAGGTTTCATGATGGTTTTGAATTAGTATCAAAAACCTATGGAAATGTACAAGGTAATTTTATTTTATCTTGGGGTAGGAAGAAAAGGAGGGGGCAGAAGCAGGATGATAGGGCAAAAAGTCTAAGAGAAACATTAGCTTAGGCTTTCTGCCAAGTCTTAAATCTCCATTGTTTTAAATTACACCAGGACTATCATATGCTCAGGTTATGTGCTATGTATTGGTTTCCTTACTCAAATATATTCTTCTAAATGCAGTTTTCAGTCATGAGTAGTTCTGTCATCTGGTAGTCAACTGGAATGTGACATTAATTATACTGTCAACTGCTAATATTACAGATTATTTTGCAAATAACTAACAACTGCCTTGTAATAATTGAATGCATACAATGTTTAGTATCCTTTTTCTACTTTTACCATTTGACACCCATATATGAATGGGCAGCAAATGATAAAATTTTCTTCCTTCCTTCTTTCTTACAGCTGGTGCCAATCTGGTGCAATACCTTACATCATGGTATAAAATTAATAGAAGTGCATGCATCTGGTTCAACAATTTTTATACAAATCCCTCAGCTTGACTAAGTATAGAATCATAGAATCATAGAATCATTGAGGTTGGAAAAGACCTCTAAGATCACCGAGTCCAACCGTCAACGCAAGACCACCATGTCCTAAACCATGTCCCTAAGTGCCTCATCTACTCGTCTTTTAAATACCTCCAGG
>NW_008794093.1:455669-462968 GCF_000699145.1 Aptenodytes forsteri
CCTGCGCTTTTGCTTTTCGCGGGTTTGGCCGCGGTTTTGCCGCTTCAGGAAGGGTCCCCCGTCGCGATCCTCCGCTCCGGAGCCCTTCGCCTCGGTGGCTTCGCTGAAAAGTATTGTCATTCAAAACATTTTTTAAACTGAATTAGGTTGCTTATGTACAGTCTTTTGATTCATATACATTTCCTCAAATGCACTTAAATTAGAATTCATGACATTAAGGTTGTGACACTCCTGCTATTTATTTTTTACAAATACAGAAGCTACAGAAGTAGCTTTCATTAACAACAGGGTGATGACCTTAACTTTGAGTTTTCTGATTTTGTCAGTTTGTGCTACAATTTTAATGAGATTTAAAACTAGGCTTTTCAGCATTACATTCTTTAAACAGTGTTCTTAACAGCTGCAATTTCCTCTGTGCAATCCATTTACAGTTCCTAACCCTTTCTTACTGAACCAGTGAAATACACTCTTAACTCTCTGATGTCCTTTATGAGATGTAATCATAAATGTTTCTGTCCCAGTAATGCCTTTTAGTTTGATTAATATGCAGTAATCTCTGCAGACAGGTTCTGTAGCATTGTATAAAATAATGTGCATGAAGCAAGCATACTAGCAGTAACCCTAAAATATCCACTAAGGAGCATAAGAGAATATACTTCCATTATTTGGATTCATTTCACTCATTGTTTACCATATGTTGTCCTAAACCACTTGGTTTTGTGTAAAGTCAAGCTTATGTTTAGGTGTGAGAGCAGATGGAAGCTAAAGTTTTAGTAACAGTGTCTTTTTAACATGCATACAGAAGACAAAACATTGTCTGATGTCAGAAACAGATGGAAACTATTACTGCCTATCACAATATAGATATTACTAATTTCCTGTAGTAGAAATCTGGCAGGACTATACATAACAATTTTAAGAAACATCCAGCTAGCTAAAGCCTGTGGAACCATAAGACATTTATAACATATAAACATCAACCAAAATAATATAAAAAACTTACTATAAACCTGAAAAATCTTTTATCAAGACTAAATATGTATTTTCCTATGTATTTGACTCATCACTTAGGAAAAAAAAGTGGATCAGCAAGACCCACTCTGATTGGATAAGTCACAGCACATCCTTTACTAATAGAAAAAAAAGAAGCTGACAGAGTGTAGGACAAATGGAAGGATCAATAGTTATTTTTCTAGCAAATGCTGAGATACACTGTAGTTTTCAAAAAAAACACCATATTTTGGAGTAAGTTATTTTGGATAAAAGCTTGTAACAATCAAACCAAAAATCCAGTCTCTAAATGCATACGAAAGGATGCCCACACATTAATAGCAGTAAATTATTGTATAAATTTTATTAAAAATGTCTTTCCTCTTCACTTTCAGAAAGGTAACTGACAACGAATTAAAGGGATAAGTGCCTCTTTCACTGTTCTGCTGTACTCGATTTATGTATTTGAGATCTCTAAAAGTATTTCTTCTACACTGGTTTTACTTCTTCCTAAAGTACTCAGCCTCCATTCTGCAAATTAGGTAATTTAGTTCAAGTTAATCTTCAACAAAACACAGTCCAACCTATTTCTGTGGTAGGGAGAGCCCCTGTATTTTCTTTGTTTCTCCTTTTATCTTCATCGCTTTTCTATAGTCCTTCTTGAATTACATACAGTGTAAATCTAATACAATATTTACATAAAGTAAAACTAATAGCCTGCAACTCCTGCTTTTAATTGTGAAAACTGACAGAAATATCGCTTGAAAGTAATATCCAGTTGAACACAGGTATCTTGTTCATAAGATAAACTAAAAATAGTGATTTTTTTTTTTTTTTTAACTTTCCATGAGTTATTTGTAGTACTGTTGCAGGCAAAGCAGGCTTGACTTGGGGAATTTAACTTAATTTGTTGTCAATTAACATAAACATTCAGTTACTGATTCGGTTGTTGGGAAGCAAAGACAAACATTTAAACAGAGAGAAAACAACTTTCTGCCTGCTTCACTTTACACTAGATGCCCCTTCTCCCCCCCCGTCTCCACTCCCCTCGTTACAGCCGTAGGTCACACTCCATCCTCTCGTGAGGCAATGGTTTGGGTCAGGGTACCATGGTTTCTCTCTGTCGCTCCTTGTTCCTCACTTTTTTTCTTCTGCTGCTCCTTCCTTCATAGTTGTTTCCTCCACTCTGGAGGGGCCTATCCATGGGCTGCAGTACCTTTGGGGTGGTATCAGCTCTGCAGTGGAGCCACTCCTACTGCTCTGGCCTTGGTTTTGCCCCTTTTCCCTCAGCATTTTGCCCTTCCTTAAATACATTTTTCCAGAGGTGCCACCAGTATCTCTGACGGGTTCAGCTGTGCTCTGCAGTGGGGCCATTGCAGAGCCAGCTGGAACTGGCATGGTGCAGCCCCTGATCTCCTTTCACAGAGGCTACTCCTGCAGCCCCCCATCTGCTGAAATAATGCCACCTACACCCAATACAATTTCTCGGGGAACATGGACAAAGCTCAAATTCTGCAAAAGAATTCAAAAGTAAACCAAACAAATGATAAGTGAAACACTATAAAAAGAATACAAATCAGAACACCTTAAAAGAGTAGGATTAAAATGTGAAACATTTTCAAGTTAGAAAATGCTAAGCAACTTCAGACACACTATCTAGACATATTCATTATGACGCCATCAGATTATAGGGTTTGGCATATTACTGATGTAGGAATTGTATGCATCTCCTTGGTCACACTAGACTGACTGTTAGCTTGTGATTCAGTATTGTATGCAAATGTCTGTGCTCATATAGCTCACCTACTGGAAAGGATGTAGTTAAAGAGTGGAAGGACTGAAGAAACCACACGGAAATGTTTTGGTTTTGCTGGAAATAGTTTGTATTTCTGTCAAATGGGAAGTCTCCAGGTCACAGAAGAGGCAAATTCTTGAGAAGCAACAGACAGTGTTCATCAATTCTTGAAAAAAACCTGTCGGATTCACAAATCCTTCATAACTGAAAACTGCAGCTGATATCAATGGGAAATGTACCCTGAAGTGCTAAAAATGCAGCTGCCCTTTAGAACACGTGGTGGAGAAGGAATAAACATTACAAACAGGACCCAATGTTAATGTCTCCATTTATCCCCATACAATAGAAAGAATCATAATATTATTATCTCACAAGGATGTTCTGTGAAAGAAACATTCATATTACTTTCTTAGAAAAGGCAGGGAAGACATTAAATTTACCACGTTCAGAGTAATGCTGTAAAGGACTAAAGTAAATAAGTCATGGTTCAGAGGCTGAGTAATCAAATTAAAGCAAAATATAAAATCCCTGCTGCACTGGACCCCAGAGTTTTGAGATTGTTGTGATAATCTCTGAGATAACCCACAACTGTCCCTGAAGTCACTCAACATCTTGGCCCATGCAGCTTTGGCATTTTACACCTACAAAGCCCTTCAAAGCCTATCTGTATTTGCAAGCTTGTCCATAAGCAATTTCTGTAAATCCAGTTAAAGATATGAATGGAAAAAACATAGGTCAGTATGAATCCTGAGCCTAACGATCCCTCTTCATATCTCAACAGAATCTTCCTATTGTCCATGGATCTGAAAAAAGAACACTTGGAGTGGTTATTTAATGTTTACACTGCAATCATACATGAAAAATACTTCCACTACACATCAGTTCTTAGTATAATTTCAGTGATTTCTTCAGAAATTAAATCAGATGGAGTCATTGTCTGTGAGGACTGCTAAACTTTTGTTAGAACACATGTAAGCTGTTTCCAGTATTTATAAACATTACCGACTTGTCAGAAAATTTAAAAACTAAAGAAAAAAAATCAGTCAGTTTTGGAAAAAAAAAAAAATCCTAATAGTCTCCATGTCTTTTGGCCAATACAAACCCCTTTAGTTTTCTGATTACCACCATCTCTACAAAAAGGTGAATTCTGTATTAACTCCAGAATTTTGATCTATACATGTCTGTTCAGTATTCGGAGATGTAAGGAGACAATTGCTTATATACTTTTTAAACTTCACTTTTTGGATCCAAAGATCCAAAGAAAAAGTCACAACATGCCATTCCTTCCTTCCAGAATAAACTTCAGGAAAACCAAATCTTAAAATTCTTCTATCTAAAGATAAAAATCTCAGCAGTATCAGGCAACACCCACTCCCCTCCATTTTAGAAGATTTCTCAATTCCAGAGCAACCATGACATTTTTTGGTCACTCTTTTCCCCCTATTTTTGGGTAAACCAGTAATCTGATCTTGAGATTTAGTCTGTTTGACCACTACTTTCATGTGAATGGAATCCTAACAGATTCAGAAAAAGTCACTGCTATGGAAATCCAAGTGAGAATAGATATAACTCAAAATAACTTATTATTTTAACTGTGTGTACTTGATATGCCTGAAATCATCGTCATCATCATCATCAGTGGAGATATCATTGACATTGCTGTCCAAAATATTTTATTATTATTATTATTATTATTTTAAAATTATTTTATAATTTATCATAAAGGAATCAAGCTTTTTCTAAATAGTCACAGAAGGACAGAAGGAATTTCTCATGGGCAAAACTATCCAAAGGGACAGATACACAATTTTAGAGGCAAGTGAGTTAAGATTTCAAGGTTAGCTGTTTATTGGGATAACTATACAGAGGTAGAAAGCAGTATTTATAGCAGTTTGACTTTCCTGCAGAAGACTTCTCTGTAGAAGACCTACCTTCTAGGTAAAGAGGCACTAGGTCACGAGGTCAAGCATTGAAGCACATCAGTTCTAACCGTTCAGGATTGTAGACCAACTATACATGTCCCTGCATCTCCATGTTTAGATGTCTCTGGGTGCTCTTGGAGTCCGCAGGTATGGGGGGGGTCCATTAGCAGCTACTCCAGGGTCTTTTTCAGGGGGTTGCTTCAGGTGTAGTTTGTATGATTGAGTGCTATAAAGACCGGAGTGTCTATTCACACTTGTTCATAAGGCATTGGTTAATAGTTACTAGGGTGTTCAGACTGATGAAAAATTAGTTGCTGGGTTAATATAGCAGGTTAACTAACGTTCACTTGCTTATGCTACCAGGCTTAAGGTCTACTACAGTTCATATATTCTTAAGGGAATATAATAAACAAACATAATATAACAATAATATGAGATTTATGATGAAATGATAAAGCTGGAACATTAAAGATGCATAGTGCCACCCCAGCTGGTGCTTGGCACTCCTGTAGACTTACAGGATTAGCTGACTCAAGCTAACTTATAGTTATCTAGCCTAATAAAGCATTGCACTGCCTATTGTAACATGTTCTGGGATAGATGTGTCCGCAGCTTCCCCGCCATCAGTGTGGCACCGGGCATGGCTCTGATTTCCTGCAGAGCCTGAGTTCCTACAGAACTGAGTCCAAAGCAATGTGTTAGGAAGTGGTGGAAGATGCTGATGCTTTCAGGGCACTGACATGGTGATACCAATGTGTGTGATCTGCTTGTCCAGGTATTAGCCAGGGAAAGCACCCCACGCTCCCTAACCCTCCTGACCACAAAAGCAAGTTTGACTTGTGTAGTAAGGTCAGAACAACACCTATTGTTCATTGTCCTGATTTAGGCTGCAGTGATCAAGGGCAAGGCTGCCAGTAGGTACCCACAAATAGCTCTATGCATCATCCACATACCTTATTATCCCTTTTTTTGGTTTTTCATCCCTTTGTTTTGCTGCCTTTGTACCTTACTTTCTTTGTCCTACTTGTCTCTCAGATAAGCAACTTGAACCTAACTACTTTCACCCAGTTGTTCTGCATTTTGTTACATTTGTATCAAAATTTGGTACTTCTGCTACTTTTATCTAGATGAAAGCAGTAGTTTTGCTTAAAATATGCATACATATATGTACATAAATAACTAAATAAAGATTTTTCCCTCTCTTCCCCCCTCCCCTAAGATTTTTTTTCCCAATGAAAAATAAAAGTCAGGCTGTCAAAATTGCATCATTTGGCAACAGTATGTGGGCTGCAAGCCCAGACGGAAGCTCTATACCAGAAGCGTGGAGTATCAAAACTATGGCTTAATAAATATAAGTACTTATATTTTGTCCTTTGAAAAGTCCCTTCTTCCACACTTGAACTTTTCTATAGATGACTCCAGATATAGTATAGATAGAGTATAACATTCTTGAACAAAGAAACAGAATTACAAGAAAATGTTTAAAGTGCAAAACACCATTGATGAATAAACTCAAATATCTGATTTTCCTATGAAGGACTATCTTAATAGAATTCATTTAGCAGGATCCCCCACATTGTACTAGTGCATACCTGTAGCCATAAGACTGCTTAAGAAATTATCTTAAATATTAATGTAAATCAGAAATTATCTTTAACCATTCATTTGATTTCATATCAAATATATTCCTATAAAATATTGAGTATTTTTACAATGAAAAGGTATTTTAAGTCACTCAAATCAATACAAGTTCTTTACTGAGGTAATAGAGCTTGCAAAATAAAAAATTGTCCTCCATGACTGATTTTTCAGAATCTGCTTTTGTAATAAAAGGCTTTTAATTCTCCCTACATCCAAGGCAGGTGTCAAAGCACTTCTTGAACAAATGGTATCCCAAGTGCTCTCAAGTATATAGGCAACAGTGAAAAAGATACAAATTAAGGAAAAGATTAATTAAAAAAAAGAAAGAACATGTAATTAAATCTTTAAAGTTTCTTAATGAATTTGGCTATGGCAGGGGGGGTTTTTCAAACCTTTTTTTTTTGTTCAGTGAAAAAGATACAAATTAAGGAAAAGATTAATTAAAAAAAAGAAAGAACATGTAATTAAATCTTTAAAGTTTCTTAATGAATTTGGCTATGGCAGTTGACTTTCAAACTCCTTTTGTTATTTGAAAGTATCTTTCATTAACCAAGCTTACACAACATCATATGCCATGAAATCATAATATAATTTACAATGACATGCAAACTCACGTAGCATGCACTGCGAACACACGTAGCATGGGGAATAAACAAGAGGAGTTAGAGACGTACGCAGGCCTGCAGGGCTACGACCTTATTGGCATCACGGAGACGTGGTGGGATGCCTCCTGTGATTGGAGTGTTGGCATGGAGGGATACAGGCTGTTTAGGAAGGACAGGCAGGGGGGGAGGGGAAAAGAATTAAAGGAAGGCAGGGACAGGTGACATTACGGTGGGGGTCTGCTACAGGCCACCTGGCCAGGAAGAGCGAGTGGATGAGGCCCTCCATAGACAGATAGGAGCAGCTTCACGTTCACAAGCCCTGGTCCTCATGGGGGACTTCAACCAC
>NW_008794093.1:466135-467298 GCF_000699145.1 Aptenodytes forsteri
GATGAACTTCCTTTTTAATGGGGGGGGGGGGGGGGAGAGAAAAAAGTAAACACTCAAAACTGAATGCTTTGAACTGTTACAGGTCACAGAAAAAACAAATGGATAGAGCTGCCTGGAAAATTCAAGCTATGCTATGCCTGATTAAGGCAAAACTGTTAGTTACTTCTTGAGCTTACTCTCTGAGAAAAATCTTATAATATACCTAGATAGATAGGATTCTGTCAGGATTTAGAGTTACATGGGGGAGAAGTAATTCTGGCAGGTGCAATCTCTCACTTGCTATTCAAAATTAAAGATAAATAGAAAATAATCTTTTATCATTTGTGTTTCTGAAGTCAATTTGTTGCAGTTAAGGAACACTTATTATGTCCACATCTCAAATATAAACCTTCAGTTACCCTTAGAGAAGGCCCCATTTTAATTTTCTTCAGAAACTGAAGGACAATGGTTGCCATTTTATCTAACAAATGTAACAAACCAGGGTGTCCTAGGATTAAAAGTATGACCTTACAGCGTGACCTTGGTAGCCACACTCTGTGATGAGAGCTCTTGCATTTCACACCCTCTCTGAGTTACATATCAAGCTGCCTGGTGGAAAAGGACCTGGGGGTGTTGGTCAACAGCTGGCTGAATATGAGCTGGCAGTCTGCCCAGGTGGCCAAGAAGGCCAATGGCACAAAATATTTGATGATTCTATGGCAGTGGTATCCATTTATGACTCAGTGTTACATCTGTATATTGTTGCTAAGAAGTAAGACTAAGAGCAGTCTCCTCAAATGAACAGACAGTTTTTGACCAAGCAAACAAGAATTACAGTTACTGTGTATGCTGTACATTGTCTACTGTCACCTGTAGACAATGGTGAAGAAACAGAGAGGTGAAGTTCTGCTCAGTATGTGCCTTTCTCAAGGTGTCTATGACTATTTAAAAATAAATATATAATACAAATGAGAGGCCCTGACCATTCCGCATTGCAGTTTAAAATCTTTTTTTACACAATGAGGCATTGTGTTTTCTCTAAAGCTATGTCTCTATTCTTTCTTCCTTAGTTAGTTCCCTTAATCTAATCTAAGTAAACTAGACTTAATAATACATGACTTCCTGTTTGCATATGGGGGGGGGGGGGGGGGAAAAAAAGGTAAAACCCCAAACATAAAGTTTTT
>NW_008794093.1:468075-493385 GCF_000699145.1 Aptenodytes forsteri
AGAAAAGGAGGCTCAGGGGAGACCTTATCGCTCTCTACAACTACCTGAAAGGAGGTTGTAGCGAGGTGGGTGTTGGTCTCTTCTCCCAAGTAACAAATGATAGGATGAGAGGAAATGGCCTCAAGTTGCACCAGGGGAGGTTTAGATTGGACATTAGGAAAAATTTATTCACTGAAAGGGTTGTAAAGCATTGGAGCAGGCTGCCCAGGGAAGTGGTGGAGTCACCATCCCTGGAGGTATGGTATTTAAATGTAAGCATGATGTTTAGGAACACGGTTTCGTGGTGGACTTGGCAGTGTTAGGTTTACGGTTGGACTCGATGATCATAAAGGTCTTTTCCAACCTAAATGATTCTATGATTCTATGTGTAGTTAGGACAGAAGGGGCACATGATAAACTTGGAGTGGAAAGCAACATAAGCTACAAGAGGAGCTGCAACAGAAGAAACAAATTCTGTAGCTGGAGCACCACCTTTACACTCCCATTAGATCAGATGGACAGGATGCAGGACCTCAATGATGCCTGTATGTCCCAGGATGTCCTTAAAGAAATAAATTAAGAGGATGCCTAGTTGTCCAGACTTTATCCTCTCCTCTTAACAGGCAGTCCCAGTTTTTCACTCTCCCCAGAGGGTATTATCATAGAATTATAGAATCATAGAATCATTAAGGTTGGAAAAGACCTCTAAGATCATCGAGTCCAACCATCAACCCAACACCACCATGCCCACTAAACCATGTCCCTACGCATCTACACGTCTTTTAAATACCTCCAGGGATGGGGACTCAACCACTTCCCTGGGCAGCCTGTTCCAATGTTTAACCACTCTTTCAGTAAAGAAATTTTTCCTCACATCCAATCTAAACTTCCCTTGGCACAACTTGAGGCCACTTCCTCGTGTCCTAATAGACCCCAGGTATATAAGCTTTAAAAAACATCACTGGACTGGGGGAAAAAATATGTCTATCTATTTTTCCAAGCCTACTGATATTACCATATGGATCCCTACATTTATAAGAAATGATCAAATCATTAGTAAGAAGAGAGGAAAGGGAAAGATGACACCATGATTGTGAGAGGAGGTGGCATAACAATTAGAAACATTTTCTTATAGAGGCCTTTACTGCCAAAACTGTGCAAAAGTATTGAGCTGCTTTTTTTTGTTTGTTTGTTTCTTCAGTGGGCAGTTTAGTTGTATGATCTTTCATTGGTTTTTTTGACTGTGCAAGAATCATGATAAATTTTCTCTAGTAAAGTTGGTGAACAATTATGGGCTGCAAATCCTCCAAAGTCAAAGAGATCATATAATCTTTATTACCAATGTCCTGATTTGTGAGCCTATTTCTAATGATTAATGGGGAATCAACATTCATCCTTCATCTATAACAGCAATACTGCCCTACTCATTATCACAGGTGTTAATGTTTCCTTAGTTCTCTCAAGTAGGAAATATTCCTTATTAAAGATATGATGGTTAGAAACCTAATCACTCATACGTCCCCATGCTGCATTTGATACATATTTTCTTTAGGAATTCATACTGTGCTGAAGAAGCTAGAACTTCTAAAATATAGTATTTGTTAGTCCCCTTCTGTTTTTACAGAATTTTTACACGACTTCTACTTGATATATTTTATTCTAACTGAACATCATCAGATCGTTAAAAATTCATCAAGTACTTTAAATGTCTTTTGATCGGAATTCATGTCAGGTGTCTGTTGTTCATAAATCATTATCACAGAATGAAAGAGACTTATGTAGATGTCTAGTCCATCTTCTCCCGCTCAAAGCACAGACAACTTGATCAGGTTGCTCAGGACTGTATCCAGTGAGGTTTTGAATATCTCTGAGAATGGAGAATCCATGACCTCTCTGGGACACTTGTTCCAGGGTTCAATTCCTCTTCACAGTAAAATAGGATTTTCTTATGTTTAAACAGAATTTCCTGTATTTCAATTTGTGCCCATTGCCTCTTGTCTTACTCCGCTCCCATCAGTATTTAAATACATTGATAAAATCCCCCTGAAACTTCTCTTATCTAGGATGAACAATCCCAGCTCTGTCAGCCTCTCTGCATATAGAAGATGCTCCAGTCCCTTAATCATCTTTGTAGCCCTTCACTGGACACTCTCCAGTAGCTCCATATTGCTCTTGTACTGAGGAATACAGACTTGGACACAGCACTCCAGATGTGCTCTCACCAGTGAGAAATAGAGAGGAAGAAATTTCTTCCTAGTGCAGCCCAGGATGCTGTTGGCCTTGTTTGACACATGGGTACACTGATAGCCCATGTTCAATTTGCTGTCCACCCAGGTATTTCTCTGCCAAGCTGCTTTCCAAGCTGGTCAGACCCCAGTGTGTACTGGTGCATGGGATTATTCCTCCCCTGATGCAGGACTTTGCGTTTCCCTCTGTTGAACTTCATGAAATCATGTCTGTCCATTTCTCTTGCTTGTTGAAGTCTCCTAGGCTGGCAGCACAACCATCTGGTGTATCCACCATTCCTCCCAGTTTTGTATAATCTGCAAACATGCTGAGGGTGAACTCTGCCCAGTCATTCAAATCATTAATGAAGATGCTACACAGTATTAGACCCATTATCAGCTCCTGGGTATACTGCTGTTGACTGGCCCCCACATGGATTTTTTGGTACTGAACACAAGTCTTTGAGACCACCTCACTGTCTGCTTATCTAGCCTGTAATTAATCAGGTCATTTATGAGAGTGTTACAGGAACAGCGTCAAAAGCCTTACTAATGTTAAAAATAATGCAACAAAAAAAACCCAGACAAACCACCAAAAAATCTATTGCTCTCCCCTTGTTCACTGAGCCAGAAATTTTGCTGTAGAAGGATATCAGGTTGTTCAGACATGACTTCAGTTTCCTAAATCCATGCTAACTACTCCCAGACACATTCTTGTCTTTCATATGTTTGTAAATGATTGCAGGAGGATTTGCTCCATCATCTTCCCAGGCATTGAGAAAAGGCTGACAGGCCTGTAGTTATCAAGATCTTTCTTGAAGATAGGAGTGGCATTTTCTTTCTTTCAGTCCTCAGGAGCTTCTTATCACCATAACCTTTGAAAGATTATTGACAGTGGCCTCACAATGACATTGGCCAGCACTGTCAGCACTTGTGGGTACATCTCATCAGGTCCTATGGGCTTGTCAAATTTGCTTAAATGCTCCCCAACCTGATCTTCCTCCACTGAGGTTGAGTCTTCCTGGCTCCATACTTTCCCTCTGCTCTCACAGGTCTGAGATTCCTGAATGTTGCTCTCACAGCAAAACAGGCATTGAATATCTCAGTCTTTTCCATATTATTTGTCACCAGGTCCCCTTCCGCATTCAGCAGTGGGTCCAGATTTTCCCTTGTCTTTCTTTTGCTGCTGACATACTTGTAGAAGCCTGCCTTGTTGCCCTTCACGTCCTTGGTCACATTCAACTGCAGGTGAGCTTTGATTTTCTTAACCCCATCCCTGTGTGCTCGGCCAGAGTCTCTATATTCCTCCTGGTTACCTGACACTGCTTCCACTTCTTGTATGTTGCCTTTTTATGTTTGAGTTTTGTCAGGAGTTCCTTGTTTATCCATGCCACATCTCTTGCCACCTTTGCTTTATTTCCTGTTCATCAGGATGGACTATTCTTGAGCTTGGAGGTGCTGATTTTTAAAAATCAACTAGCTCATTTGGGCCCCTCTTCTCTGGACAAACATAGTGTATATGATTCCTCCAAGCAGATACCTTAGCAGGCCACAGTCTGTTCCTTGAATTCCAGTGGTGTGATCCTGCTTTTCGTTTTTTTTCACTCTTCTTAAGATCCTCATAATCACTGAAGCCAGGGCTTCCCCTTGGATGAACTTCATATCCCTGACTAGTTCTTAATTTTCTGTAACTATGAGTGTCTCCCCTCATCGGCTCCTTAATTATCTGTGTCAGGAATTTATCATCAATAAATGTCCTGGATTGTTTGCACTCTGATGTGTTGTCCTTTCAGCAGATATGGTGTTTGAAATCCTCTGTGAAGACCAGGGCCTACAAACATGAGTCTTCTTCCACATGTCTGAAGATGGCCTCATACACTTCTTTCTGATCAGGTAGTTTGTAGCAGACACCCACCACAGCATTGCTGAGGTTGGTCTACACTCTTATCCTGGCCCATAAGCTCTCAGGAGGCTCGTCATCCATCCCAAGGCAGAGCTCCATATGTTTCCACTGCTCTCTAGCACAAAGGGCAACCTCCCCCTGCCATTGTCTCCCCAGCCTGTCCTTCTAGAAAGCCTGTATCCATCAGTCATAACACACCAGCCATGTGAGCTATCCCACCACTCTGTGGTGGGTCTTTGTGATCCCAAAGAGATCATAGGCCTGTAACTGCACACAGACCTACTCCGCTCCCATCAGTATTTAAATACATTGATAAAATCCCCCTGAAACTTCTCTTATCTAGGATGAACAATCCCAGCTCTGTCAGCCTCTCTGCATATAGAAGATGCTCCAGTCCCTTAATCATCTTTGTAGCCCTTCACTGGACACTCTCCAGTAGCTCCATATTGCTCTTGTACTGAGGAATACAGACTTGGACACAGCACTCCAGATGTGCTCTCACCAGTGAGAAATAGAGAGGAAGAAATTTCTTCCTAGTGCAGCCCAGGATGCTGTTGGCCTTGTTTGACACATGGGTACACTGATAGCCCATGTTCAATTTGCTGTCCACCCAGGTATTTCTCTGCCAAGCTGCTTTCCAAGCTGGTCAGACCCCAGTGTGTACTGGTGCATGGGATTATTCCTCCCCTGATGCAGGACTTTGCGTTTCCCTCTGTTGAACTTCATGAAATCATGTCTGTCCATTTCTCTTGCTTGTTGAAGTCTCCTAGGCTGGCAGCACAACCATCTGGTGTATCCACCATTCCTCCCAGTTTTGTATAATCTGCAAACATGCTGAGGGTGAACTCTGCCCAGTCATTCAAATCATTAATGAAGATGCTACACAGTATTAGACCCATTATCAGCTCCTGGGTATACTGCTGTTGACTGGCCCCCACATGGATTTTTTGGTACTGAACACAAGTCTTTGAGACCACCTCACTGTCTGCTTATCTAGCCTGTAATTAATCAGGTCATTTATGAGAGTGTTACAGGAACAGCGTCAAAAGCCTTACTAATGTTAAAAATAATGCAACAAAAAAAACCCAGACAAACCACCAAAAAATCTATTGCTCTCCCCTTGTTCACTGAGCCAGAAATTTTGCTGTAGAAGGATATCAGGTTGTTCAGACATGACTTCAGTTTCCTAAATCCATGCTAACTACTCCCAGACACATTCTTGTCTTTCATATGTTTGTAAATGATTGCAGGAGGATTTGCTCCATCATCTTCCCAGGCATTGAGAAAAGGCTGACAGGCCTGTAGTTATCAAGATCTTTCTTGAAGATAGGAGTGGCATTTTCTTTCTTTCAGTCCTCAGGAGCTTCTTATCACCATAACCTTTGAAAGATTATTGACAGTGGCCTCACAATGACATTGGCCAGCACTGTCAGCACTTGTGGGTACATCTCATCAGGTCCTATGGGCTTGTCAAATTTGCTTAAATGCTCCCCAACCTGATCTTCCTCCACTGAGGTTGAGTCTTCCTGGCTCCATACTTTCCCTCTGCTCTCACAGGTCTGAGATTCCTGAATGTTGCTCTCACAGCAAAACAGGCATTGAATATCTCAGTCTTTTCCATATTATTTGTCACCAGGTCCCCTTCCGCATTCAGCAGTGGGTCCAGATTTTCCCTTGTCTTTCTTTTGCTGCTGACATACTTGTAGAAGCCTGCCTTGTTGCCCTTCACGTCCTTGGTCACATTCAACTGCAGGTGAGCTTTGATTTTCTTAACCCCATCCCTGTGTGCTCGGCCAGAGTCTCTATATTCCTCCTGGTTACCTGACACTGCTTCCACTTCTTGTATGTTGCCTTTTTATGTTTGAGTTTTGTCAGGAGTTCCTTGTTTATCCATGCCACATCTCTTGCCACCTTTGCTTTATTTCCTGTTCATCAGGATGGACTATTCTTGAGCTTGGAGGTGCTGATTTTTAAAAATCAACTAGCTCATTTGGGCCCCTCTTCTCTGGACAAACATAGTGTATATGATTCCTCCAAGCAGATACCTTAGCAGGCCACAGTCTGTTCCTTGAATTCCAGTGGTGTGATCCTGCTTTTCGTTTTTTTTCACTCTTCTTAAGATCCTCATAATCACTGAAGCCAGGGCTTCCCCTTGGATGAACTTCATATCCCTGACTAGTTCTTAATTTTCTGTAACTATGAGTGTCTCCCCTCATCGGCTCCTTAATTATCTGTGTCAGGAATTTATCATCAATAAATGTCCTGGATTGTTTGCACTCTGATGTGTTGTCCTTTCAGCAGATATGGTGTTTGAAATCCTCTGTGAAGACCAGGGCCTACAAACATGAGTCTTCTTCCACATGTCTGAAGATGGCCTCATACACTTCTTTCTGATCAGGTAGTTTGTAGCAGACACCCACCACAGCATTGCTGAGGTTGGTCTACACTCTTATCCTGGCCCATAAGCTCTCAGGAGGCTCGTCATCCATCCCAAGGCAGAGCTCCATATGTTTCCACTGCTCTCTAGCACAAAGGGCAACCTCCCCCTGCCATTGTCTCCCCAGCCTGTCCTTCTAGAAAGCCTGTATCCATCAGTCATAACACACCAGCCATGTGAGCTATCCCACCACTCTGTGGTGGGTCTTTGTGATCCCAAAGAGATCATAGGCCTGTAACTGCACACAGACCTCAAATGCCTCCTGTTTGTTTGCCATGCTGCATGAATCAGTGTACAGCACTTCAGAGAAATGCCCAACCATTCTTATTTCCCCATAATGCTGTCCTGTAAACACTTTCTTACTTATGTGCATACAGTCCATGTGGTCTTTTTAGTCCTGTTTTGTTGCTTACAAGGTCCCTCTTGTTTACCTCACAACACACACTTTGCTTGCCAACCCAGGTGACCAAAATCTCATTCGATTGTGGGTCACCATGTACCTCTTGCATCCTTCCTAGTTTAAAGGTCTGCTTGTCCAGCCTTTTGGCAGAGATGTTTTCACTTCACTTGGTCACATGGATCCCAACTCTTCCTAGCAATTCTCAATACTCTGAGAGTCCCATGGTTATAGAAAGCCACACCATCTGTGCAAACAATCATTTACCTGCAGGATCTGTCCAGTCCTCTTCAAGCCCTACCCCCTCACCAGCACAACCAAGGAATACACCACCTGGCCCTTGAACATTGCCCGCAGAGCCAAGTAGTCACATTTGATTCTTTCCAGGTCTTCTTTGGCAATTTCATTGGTGCCCATGCAGAAAAGCAGCAAGGGTAATAGTCAAAAGGCCAGACAAGTCTTGGCAGCCTTTCCACAAGGTCTTGGATCTAAGTTCCCAGAAAGCAGCAGATCTCCCTAGACGGGAGGGATCTAACAGGTAAGATTGGCAGATGTGGACCTCTGCCCCTCACCAGCAAGGAGTTGCCTATTGCTGTCACTCAGTGGCTCCTCCTCCTTGTACTCCTGTGTGACTCAGGCTCAGTGTGCACAGATGCTTCATTTGACAGAGCTGCCAGCCCCTCATCTGCTACAGGTGCACTGAATGTGCTCTGCAAGTAGAGCAGAAACCCTCTCACTTTGTCAGAAGTCACTAGCTTCAAGCCTTCACCATCATGGGAGTCTCAGTTTCCCATCCTGATTAGCACAGATGGTGCTTGCCCGTACTGTGGTACAGTTGGGCTATTGAAGCTGAAGGGTCTTGGAAAAGTTCCAGTCAATCTCTTTTTCATCATCTCTGATGCTGTACAGTGTCTTGACCTCCTCCCACAGCTCCTTCACGTGGCAACAGAGATCCTTTGCAAGCAGCCACCTCCTGCAGGCAAAGAAACCATCTCCTCCTGCCCCAGCATTCCCAAGACACCCCAGACACTCAGTCTCTGCAGCCCCAGACCTGGAAAGCTATATCTCCCTTAGGAGCTCAGTCTAAAATGAGGCCTCCGCTATGCCAGGGGTAGTTGCTCCACTGGGTGCTGGGGATTGTTCCCTGTAGTGCATCACCACTATTGCTAAGCACACAAACAAGGTCCTCAGCATAGTTTCTGAACCCCTCCTATACACGTTTCTGGGAAAACTGCTGCACAAACTGCTAATATATAGACACAATGTAACATATAAAGTTGCTAGCATAAAAAAGATACCATGGCATTATGTTTTTTTCTTTAAAATGTTTTCTAGGATCTTTTAAAGTTAGACAAACAGTTTATTACCAAAGACTAAATGACATTTTGTTTGAAAGGGGGCTGAACATGACATTTCTGTTTTCTGTAAGATTACATCTACAAGCATCTTCTGTCATCTGAGTTTTTATATAAATGGCTAAAGGTGATAATCCTTAACATCTTATTATTTCTAATATTAATTATCCACTGTGGGGCAAAATCAAGTGAACAACAATGAAACACAGGAACTGATGAACAAATTAGTATATAGTTAAATTCATCCATTTAAGAAAAAAAAAAAGTTTCAGTGCCTGAATTTGCTGACCAGCTCCATTAGCATGATTCAGAGAGAGTTTGAATAATGAAACATTGAAAATGAGTACTTTTGACTCAATTATGCAACCAAAAGGAATAATATAAATGGCATTAATATTGAATGCTTACAATTGCAAACAACGCCAAAGCTTGCATGGAATAGGTAAAAATTAAACAGTTACAAAGAAAGCAAAGAACCCATGCTTTGAAATTTTAGTTGATCTCGGTTCACTAACATGTACCTTGAATGCTAACAGAGGAGCTGGCCTCCCCACTGGATGCCTTATGCACACACAAAAAAAGCCTTGAATTGTAGCCTGCCTTTTATAGGTAGTGAAGCACTTGATTATAGAAAACCTTTAAAAAGTAATGAAAATGAAGATAGGCATATGAAAGCTTCACAGAACACTTATGCAAGTAATTCTGTGTCATTTTACCTAAAAATCTTAAGAACACATGATCCAAAATATTCACGATGGTACATTAGTTCAACATTTGATAGAAAAATGCAGATCCTACTTTCCTTCCAATAACTCATCATCACTCTTCTCACTTCCTGCATAGTTGTTTACCCTTGTAACTTTATTGCTGTGGATAACAAATCAGGATGACTACATATATGTCAAATTAAAATTATGCCACAAGGTAGTGAAGAATCTAAGCAAAGGGCATGTTTGAGACGTTTTGTTGTGGTTTAACCTCAGCCGGCAACTGAGCACCACACAGCTGCTCGCTCACTCTCCCCTCTCCCCTGGTGGGATGGGGGAGAGTATCGGAAGAGTAAAAGTGAGAAAACTTGTGGATTGAGATAAGTACAGTTTAATAATTGAAATAAAATAAAATAAAATAGTAGCAATAATAATAATAATAATAAAAATAATAATAAAAGAATATACAAAGCAAGTGATGCACAATACAATTGCTCACCACCTGCTAACAGATGCCCAGCCAGTCCCCGAGCAGCTGCCCCCCAGCCAGCTTTCCCCCAGTTTATATAGTGAGCATGATGTCACATGGTATGGAATATCCCTCTGGCCAGTTTGGGTCAGCTGTCCTGGCTGTGCCCCCTCCCAGCTTCTTGTGCACCTCCAGCCTTCTCAGTCGGTAGAGCATGGGAAGCTGAAAAGTCCTTGACTAGTGTATCAACATTATTCTCATCCTAAATCCAAAACACAGCACTATACCAGCTACTATGAAGAAAATTAACTCTATCCCAGCCAAAACCAAGACAGGTTTTTTGGGTAGAATTTGTCTTCCCACCAAAATTCATGGTAAACATATATCCAAAGGTAACAGTTTGTACCAGGCTACACAGTTCTGTTTGGATCTGATCCTGCTCCTGCTGAAGACAACAATATTAATCTTGAAGTAATATTACTCTTGAAGTAACAGGGAACCAAATCAACTTAAACAGTCATGGACAAGAAAAACATCAGGAGTAGTCAGCATGGATTCATGAAGGTGAAGTCTTGCTTGAACAACTTGATAAAATTCTATGATGACTGGCCTGGTAGATGAGGAGAGAACAGTGGACATCATTGTCTACCTGGATTTCAGTAAGGCCTTTGACACTGTCTCCCATAAGATTCTCCTAGAGAAGCTGTTAAAGTCTGGGTTGGATGAGCAGATAGTGAGGTGGATTGAAAACTGACTGAATGATCAAGCCCAGAGGGTGGTGATCAGTAGCATGAAGTCAAGTTGGAGGCCAGTAACTAGTGTACCCCAGGGGTCAATACAGGCTCCAGTCCTGTTTAACATCTTCATTAATGATCTGGATGATGGGGCAGATGCTATATCCTCAGCAAGTTTGCAGATGTTATAAAACTGGGAGGACTGGCTGATATGCCAGAGGGACATGCTGCCATCCAGAGGAACCTCAACAGGCTGGAGAAATGGGCTGACGGGAACCTCAGGAAGTTCAACGAGGGGAAGCCCAAAGCCCTGCACCAGGGGAGGAACAACCCCAGGCACCAGGACATACTGGGGGTCACTGCCAGCCAGAAAGCAGCTTGGCAGAAAAGGATCCTGGTGGACACCAGGTTGACCGTGAGCCAGCAACATGCCCTTGCAACAAAGAAGGCTGATGGTATTCTAGGCTGCATGAGGAGGATTGTTCCTCGACCTGCAGGTTGAGGGAGGTTATCCTTCTGGTCTACTCAGCACTGGTGAGGCCACATCTGGAGTTCTGGGTCCAGTTCGGGGCTCCCCAGTACAACAGAGACATGGACATACATGAGAAAGTCCAATGAAGGACAATGAAGATGATGAAGGGACTGGACCATTTCTCCTATGAGGAAAGGCTGAGAGAGCTGGGACTGTTTAGCCTGGAGAAGAGAAGGCTCAGGGGTAGCTTATCAATGTAGATAAATTCCTGAAGGGAGGGTGCAAAGAAAGGGAGCCAGGCTCTTTTCATCAGTGCCCACTGGCAGGACTAGGGGCAATGGGCCCAAACTGAAACACAGGAGACTCCATCTGAACATCAAGAAACACATTTTACTGTGAGGTTGACCGAGCACTGGCACAGGTTGCCTGGGGAAGTTGCTTGGAGATATTCAAAAGCCATCTGCACACGGTCCTAGGCAACTGGCTACCCATTAGTATCTCATCAAATTGTAAGTCATATGCATTCATAACATTGCTTCCAAAATAATTACAATATATAATATGCATGAATAAGAGGACACATCACAAATATAGATTTGCATTAGAGCTCACAATTAGCCAAGTTTTGTTTATTTTTCTTAGTATACCTTTAAAGTATACTGTATACCATAGCAGATCCTATGAAGCTTTTAGAGAGTATGCTGTGAATTAATGTTGAACAACAGCATAATTTTCATATTGCTGATCTGTATCATGTATCTAAAACATGATGCATCAGAATATCAATCTTGTGCTAAAAATCTTAAGAAGCATTTACTGAGCTGCATTTTAAATCTCAGTACATTAACCATCTTGCTTCATTACCTTTGAAGGGCTAGTCACATTTCAAATTATGAACTCAAGGAACTGCAGTTAAAACTGACTGGGAATTTTCTAACTGAACTGTTTTTGAATTAAAATAAAATTTATTAAAAAAGTCTTCATGATAGGATTTTTTCAAATCTCCACACCCAAGACTGGTGTGAGAATATGGGATATGCACTTTAGAAGTCTTGAAGTAGTGGAAAATTCTAAACATGCAGTTACAGAGTCCAAAGAGATAAAATGCAACTTGTCAGATGAGCACCAGAAAACCATAATGTGTGCAAAGCAAAATATTAGTTTTAATCTTCACCATGTGTCAAAACCATTCTAGGATGCAGCTGACAAGAGCTGACTTACTAAGTTTTGGTATTTATTAACCTAATACCATATTTAATTTTCAAAGATACCTGGTGTTTATATACCCAATTTGCTTTTGGTGAAAGTAAAGTGCTTCAGTGAAACACATAAGACCATGTCATATACTTGGTTTTTTTGCAAATGTTATCACTACTGCATGTTGTTTTCCCTGTATATTTCATGTTGCTGAAGCTGGCTTTCTATTATACCTTCACATTCTGTTTTCTAATAGAATTAATGTGCATCTATGCTATCTGAGAAGAATAGCTAGCAAACAAAGAGAAAACGTTGACTTTCAGCAAGATATTGGCCTCCAGCGACAACGGAGTTAAAGCCCTCTCTGATATGATGAGATTATTTCAAAACCTATGGCAATTAAAATCCCATCCACTAACATTACTGCAATTCTCCTTCAAGGAGGGTTTTGGCCCCTATTGTCCTCCCCCCGTATGTTAAGGGTGAAATTGTGATATTTTAAGGCAGGAATTTATGAGTTTAGGATGATAATTCTCATATGAGAGGCAAAGAATAATTCAAAAGCTTCAAACCCATTTGTGAAAACAGCTCACACTCAAAACAAATATCAAAGGAAGCAGCTTTTATTTTTACATAAAACCAATGATTCTTCAAGGATAACATGGTTCAGTAGCTGAGATATTGTTTCAGGAATAATTACTCCCATTAAGACATCCCTGTGAATATAAGCATTATGCATTGCAGAAGATGGAAGAGGAGAGATGCTCCAGACTCTATTTTTCCGAGCTGAACACCAGCAGCATTACTTTCAAGACTAACTCTAAAATGCTCCTTGTTTTCATTCTTTAACTGGCTATGAATCAGGCTTGATCTTCACAAGAGCTGAGGTCTACTTGATGTCAGAGGTGTCTGCACATGCTCAGTACTTGTTCAGTCCAACCATGAAATTACAAATCAGAAAAGTCCCTAAATGACTTTTTAAGGGTTTTAGCCTAAATATCTTGGTCTTCCATTCTATCAAGTGAAGAAATTATTCTGCAATGTTTTTTAGTACATCTCGCCTTGCCCCCCCATCAAGAGTTTTTAATTTGGCATAAAGGGAAAAATTCAGCCTTTGCAGTTGTAATTCAATGGCATTGAATATGTGTTTATATATACAAACTTCTCTATTACCCAGAGAAACTCTAATAATCTTGTTTCTTCTTAAAAAAGGAAAAAAGACAACATTGTAAAATTAAAGTGTTTATGCTGGTTGTGACAACTGGTTTTGATCATCAAAGAACTGTGATATGATAATATAACTGTGTGATAATAATTGTTAATGTGATAGATGAAAGTGACATGTGTAGCCACTATATTTTTGTTGTTGTTTAATCCCAACTGGCAATTAAACACCACACAGCTGCTTGCTCACTCCCCCCACAGCAGGATGGAGGAGAGAATCGGAAGGGTAAAAGTGAGAAAATTTGTGGGTTGAGGTAAAGACAGTTTAAAAGATAAAGCAAAAGCCACACGCACAAGCAAAGCAACACAAGGAATTCATTCACTACTTCCCATCAGCAGGCAGCTGTTCAGCCATCTCATCTACTTCCCAAGTAACAGGTACTTGGGAAGACAAATGCCATCACTCCAAACGTCCCCCCTTTCCTTCTTCTTCCCCCAGCTTTATATGCTGAACATGATGTCATATGGTATGGAATATCCCTTTGGTCAGCTGGGGTCAGCTGTCCCAGCTGTGTCCCCTCCCAACTTCTTGTGCACCCCCAGCCTGCTCTCTGGTGGGGTGGTGTGAGAAGCAGAAAAGGCCTTGACTCTGTGTAAGCACTGCTCAGCAGTAACGAAAACATCCCTGTATTATCAACATTGTTTCCGGCACAAATCCAAAACATAGCCCCATACAAGCTACTATGAAGAAAATTAACTATATCCCAGTGAAAACCAGCACATTTTTATATATTAGATGCGTTAGCAATTGTGGTTAAGAAGTTTTTGAACAATGTATGATAGGTTAAGTATATAAAATAGATTCATCATATAAAAGGCATATTTGGTACTGTTATTCATTAGCAATTCCCTTAGACATTTGGACTTTTACCTGCTTCTGCCAAGCTATGCAACTGTATTTGAAAAGGAAAGGACTGGACAAGATATTTAGATGATAGTTATATTTTTCACAATTGCTATTTGCAGTTCTTTTGTGGTCTTCTCTGTACTAAATAAGGTATACACTGGATATAATACCAGTGTTATTTTTCCTGTTTTTTTTCCAGGGTTTCACTAGATAACATGGTCATGATTTTTAAGTGACCTTTCTATCTGATGCTGTAATTACAGAAGTCAAACATACCTGACCTCAAGTCTTTTGTTCGAGGCTGGTGTGATAATGTATAGCACATTCAAAAGGCCATTAAGTCGTTACAGAAAATGAGTAGAATTTTCTGCAGACCCAGTGTTCAGGAGTGTCTCATACTCTTGATACCTTTAATATGTTCAGAGTTACCAGTTTTATCACACCACAGTCTCACTTGCTGCAACAAAATTGTGCAATGTCCTTTCTTATTATCGACAAGCAGTTCAATATTAATTCACCAAGACAGGCTGGCCCCTATATTTAGAATTTTTGTTCTTAGAATTAAAATAGTATAATGTAACAAATAACAATGACTTTTTGGATTCATAAAATGGCTTTCAGTCAAGAGAATCCCAAAATATCTCACTCCATTGTACAAAATGACATTTAGACAACAAAAAATATTGATGGCTATTGTCAAAAGTGAGTCATATATAGGGTAAAATTGAGCTGCAGATTTTACGTGCAGATTTGTCCAAAACTTTTCTTTTTATGACCTTCTATCACTTTAATAATGTTGTACTTCTGAATTTCAAGTTTGAGCAGACTGAAATCACTACAGACAGCTTAGAAGAAGCAGTACTAGATTTCACCTATATTTCAGAACACAGCTTTCAATTCACCTTACTTTAAAGGTTGTGATGAAAAGTGATAAGTACAACACAGGAGCCTTTGTTCTGAAAAGAACTAAAACAGTCAGCCCACAAGAATTACGGAAGTAGGAAAAAAGAAGTGACAAAAAATGAGAGTCAGTGAGATGTCATGGACTTGGGATAAATCCCATCACGGACTATGATAAATCCCATACAGTTTTATCATTTTTAAACAAAATTATGATACCTTAAGACATGAGGGTTACTTAAACACTTTGTATTTTTTTCATAGAAATTTGTATAATCAAGCATTTGCAGATCAGTGTTTTTCCTTTGATCTGTTGTTGATTGACTGCCACATCTTGCTAAGATTTAACTGTACTGGCTATACTTTCACATACAGTTAGCTAATGATCCATAATATAACAGGATGTATTTGACACACAAACAACATCATAAATAGTGTTCACAGATGTCTGTTTGCATTAGGTCTTCTGGTATCACCTGCTATGTCAGACCATAACATGGTTCAACATAACCTGGAACAAAATATTTCAGACCTATTATTTTATGGTAAGGGGATGTTGCTCATGCATGAAGGTATCAAACTCAGCAGTTCTCCTGCCCCATGAATTAAAAATAACATTTATACTTCAAAAATGATAATGATCAACTTTGATTTGTATTGGTCGGGAAAACCCTAGTCACACTTAGATAAGTAGAAAACCATCCGTTGTACCTATAGTAGGGAAAACTACTGCTGTAAGCAGTACTATAACTATTGTAATCCATAGATTATTCCATCCACTGTAGAAAAGACTTAAGGAAATGTCTTTTTATAAAGCAATATGATAGGTAATTGTGGTTTGGAGCTCTTTAGTTTATAAAATCTACTGTAAAATACTTTTAAAATAATAATTATTTTGAAAATTCAAGATTAATTATATGTTACACTTCTTTTAGAAGACCATTTTATAATCTATTTATAAAAGGCAAGGAGGACACTATCTCAAATGTGTTGTGATAAATGTTTGTCCCTTTTTCTTTCCTACCCCCAAATGGCCCCTGAAAAGGAACAGGTTCCAGAGCTTTTTTACAGTTTATTCAGTAGAAAAAATGAGCTTTGTAAAGTGATGAACATGTTTTAATTTTCCCTGGGTATGCGTAAGCTGATATAAGCAAACGAAGAAAGCAATATTTTTTCTTTTGAAAAAATTCATCATTAATATTTGTTAGTAGGAAGTTTTCAGACAGATAATTTTACCATGCAAGGAATGGTGACCTATTCATAGTAACACCTACCATTGGAATTGCCCATGTCAATGGCAGGGAAAAGTATTAACAGATAAGGCAATGTAACAGAGTAAGTATGAAGCAATACTTCACCATGTATCCTTCACCACAGATGAAGGCTTCTTATACAGTGATTACTTTCACTGGTAGAAATTTGCTTCTGATTTCAGATTCTGTAGAATTAGGTTTTTTCATCTTTGATATATCAGACTTAGTTAAATCCATAATTTTTTCTGTTCTTTTATTATCCTTTTATTACTAGGTCCATATCCATATAGATACATACTGCCCGTAATTAGGTCATCTCTTTATCTTGTAAGACAAGTAGATGTAGTTCTATAGGTATGTCTCTGAAACCTGCTAAAGACAAATATGAAGTTGTCCATAAGTGCATGTTGCCTAGCTGAGACAGCAGTATAATAAAAAGCAGGCAGAACATAAAACCAAAGTATTCTGTGTTTCTGACCACCATAGAGTTCATTTTCAAAACACAACAGACATTCAATAACTTAACCACTTTTATTTAACCGCTAGGTCAAGTGAGGGAGAAAGATACAGCTGGAGAAAGGAATACAATTTGAATTCAGTAGTACTCCACCACTTAGCCATTAACTATGTGCTGCTACCAGTTTTGCTACTGGTAGAGGCATAAGGAAAAGAATAAAACATGAGTTATTTTCATGACTGTATGAGGACTGGCATGTCTACTGCACTTCTAAAAATAAAGATCAAACAAAGATTAAGTTTTAAGCTTAAAATGTAAGATTAAGACATGAAGACAAAGACATTAAGACATTAGATTAAGATAGCAAAATTTTAGATTAAGACATAAAGCCATCCTAAAATTTCAAGATGTCATAGGCAGGATTGAGCTGCAGACTGAGTCAGGGTAGGAGCTATACACAACATCATTTCTTGCAGGGTTTTCCCCTGAATAGTCCTTTGAAAAAAATACCTATAAAAAAAAAAAAAAAAAAAAAAATCATGAGTTCTCATTACATTCTGGGATTAAATTATGAAGAGAAGAGATAATTAAATGCCTTTGTGCTTTTCTGTGACATAGAGAAAGAAAAGTGGTTTTGAAGTGTATTTTCAAATGGGATCATTGTTCTTTAAAATAAAATCTATGTTCCATGAGGGACAGTTCTGTGTTTAACTTTTGTTGCATTCCAAGCTGTGTTGGCAGTTCATTTGAAAAAGGGTGCACACACAGCAAAAGAAGCATTCATAGACCTGTATTTATAACACTTATAACAATGCGCTTCATAGTATTGTGAAAATTGACTACACTTATTATTTTAACATTATAGTCAGTTCTGCATTTAACGTCAGTCCATTTTTTTGTCCCTGAGGTATATGTTGAAACAGATATCACAGAATATAACAGCCAACACCCATTGAAACAAGGATAAGACCCCTAGTTTCTTTCCCTAGATCAAATCCCTAGATTCAAACCTTTCTGTTTACACTATAAAAACCTAAACAAAGACTTGAAAACAGTACAGGCAGTAAGTCCCCCACACAAATTAGCACAATGGAATTGAATTCCAAGCAATTGCCCTCAGTCTGTATTTAGCTTTAAGTTTGTTGCTTCTGCTGCGGTTAGAGCAAACTAACACAATGCTGTTAAAGATGCGTATTCTAACATATCAGCTGAAGCCCTGGCTTTACATATACAAAAATCTAATAAAAGCAGTTATTAACATAGTGGGGCATGATGAGGTGCAGCCACAATAATAGGTACGTATAACACAACTGGTGACAGCTCTATAAACATGAACAGTGGTAAGACCTAAAAGTTACAGTTAGAAATATATTCATCACATATCTCCAAAACCAAAAAGCAAGGATGATAGTCAATAATTTGATAAATGTTGAGAATCTGGGTACTAAGAAAAGGATACATTGGTCAAGTTGACCAAATCAATAAGAAAGACTGAGAAATTGGGAAAGCTGGTTAGTGAAATGAAATGCATTGAACAGCTGAAGGATTAAAATAAGAAGATGACAGGGAATCTATTACAATATAAATGCATGAAAATATTTAGCATCCTCATCTGCAGTAATGGTCAAAGGTGGGTGGAAATGCGAAGTGGTGAAATGACACCTCATAAGAAGGTACAGGAGAAAGCAAAAAGGTTGATGTGAAAAACAAAAGAACTGAATATTAAGGACAGCTGTACCCTTGAAGTCACAGAATGTGCTGATAAAGGGAGGGTGACATAAAATTTACCTGAGTTAGCCTAGTAAAGAAAATAAAAAAACGCAACTCATAGAAGGTGATTTAGAACTATAAGTATATAGAGGAGTAAAAGAAGGCAATATGAAAAATTTAAGCTTGACAGTATGCCAGCACAGTGTACAAATGACATTGTGAGTCTGAGGCTTCACAGTGCTTGTTAAATGGCTAATCCCATGTGCCTGTCCCCAGGAATCCAGTCTTCAATGAGGCCCTAAGCTCTTTTTCCGGTTCATGATAAGAACCACAAGTTGCATAAGTCCACATACTAAGCTATCTTCATGAACTCTTGTTGCCTTGAATCTTGACTCTGACATCATATCTTAATTTATTGCCTGGCAGAAGCTTATTCCTTACTTTAAAAGTATAACCAGAGACAAGTAGTTTTGTCCCCAGTAACTCATGACTTGAGCATCCATTTACATTATAGGCATGCGATCCCAAAATGCCCAGTTTTCCACCGTGTTGTACTTTCTCAGGATGCCATAATGACCAGATTATAGGCTGCTCTGGGGTCACACTTTCTTCATTTCAGCCAGGAAGGTATGCAAATTTACAAAAGAAAAATCAAGGACCATTGAGCCAGCGAAAGATAACACAGATGTACAGTATTGATTAGGACACTACTTGCGAGGAGGAGACCTGAGTCCTATTCCTTCCTCTGAAGATTGTTTACAAGCACAAGGACAAAAATAAAGCCTGCTAGCAGAAGGAGAAAAGGAAATTCACCCATAAATGCATTATATCAAAATACTCAATCACCAAAGGAATGAAGAGTTTTGTCTGTACATATTTCTGTTCTGAAATGTGCAAATGTGCAAATACCTCTGCCCAAATGCCCTACCCAAATACCGTAACCCAAAAAATATACATCCTTCACAGTCCCCACCCTAGCAATGCAAAACTGTTAAAAGCAACATGAATGTGTAACATTTTAGGTGGTAGTGGAACAGAGATTTCACTACCACCTAAAATACTACACATACCATGTCCTCCATTTACATAACTGCAATTTAAACTTATTTTTCCCTTTAGCTTGGGATTCAATAAGAATCTAAGATTTAGTGATAAACGTGCTATTAAAACACAAAAAATGGTATATAGAGAGACAGATATTGTCATTACTATGAGCATGCAGATGTTTTCTGTTTATATTATAATGTGAGCAGCCATCAGACATTCCTAATTATAGCTTGTACACTGGCATTACTGCAATGCTAGCTATTAACCTTCAACTGAATCACCAGTTTTTGCATAAGGTGCATTGTCATTGCAGTGCTCTATCTTTTTTTGAAAGTGTCAATATATACAGCAAAAAAGGTCTTTTTGAATGTGGCATACAGCACTTAGTCTTCAAAAAGAAAACAACAATAAATAAAAAGAAAAAACAGCCCTAAACCCAGCATAAGGTATTTAGCCATTTACAAGTAGAAACAAAACAAAACAAAACAAAGAAAGATTGCAATTGTAGCATCAGTAATAATGAGTTTTTCAAGAATGCATTTTCGCAAAATGGAGAGAAATACAAAGGAATTTGCAGGAGCAATTTAGCTATTTCAAAGGATGGGAAACTATAATGTATAATTAAGTTCAAGGCTAAGCTTGACAAAAGGAAAAGGAAAACTGTACTCCTAGTACAGTCCAGGAGTTCATTATTTAACAAGCAAGTACCACTAGCTTGACTAATTATTGATCAAGATTCTTATTTTATCCTCCTTGACTGAAAAGCGAAGTGGTATTAAGGCAGAGAATTTACTCATTTATGAGTAAAACCATTTTTGAAAATGCTTTGTTCTTATTCATTCATATCTTCATATGTCAAGAAATTTATTTAAGAAATGAGTGTAAGATTGAGTGCGCCCTCAGCAATTTTGCGGATGATACTAAGCTGAGTGGTGCAGTTGATTCGCTTGAAGGAAGGGAAAAAGCGAAGTGGTATTAAGGCAGAGAATTTACTCATTTATGAGTAAAACCATTTTTGAAAATGCTTTGTTCTTATTCATTCATATCTTCATATGTCAAGAAATTTATTTAAGAAATGAGTGTAAGATTGAGTGCGCCCTCAGCAATTTTGCGGATGATACTAAGCTGAGTGGTGCAGTTGATTCGCTTGAAGGAAGGGATGCCATCCAGAGGGACCTTGACAGGCTTGAGGAGTGGGCTCATGTGTAGCTCATGTTCCACAAGGCCAAGTGCAAGGTCCTGCACCTGAGCAGGGGCAATCTCCAATATCAGTACAGACTGGGAGATGAATGAAAAGCAGCCCTGCCGAGAAGGACTTGGGGGTACTGGTGGATTAAAAACTGGACATGAGCCAGCAATGTGCAGTTGCAGCCCAAAAAGCCCATCCTATCCTGGGCTGCATGAAAGGAAGGGTGGCCAACAGGTCAAGGAAGGTGACTCTCCCCCTCTACTCTGCTCTTGTGAGACCTCACCTGCAGTACTGCATTCAGTTCTGGGGTTCCTGGTACAAGAAAGACATGGACCTGTTGGAGCAGTTCCAGAAGAGGGACATAAAAGTAGTCAGAAGGCTGGAACATTTCTCCTGTGAAGAAAGGCTGAGGGAATCGGCATTGTTCAGCCTGGAAAAGAGATGGCTCTGGGGAGATCTTATTGCAGCCTCTCAACACTTAAAAGGCGCCTACGAGAAAGACGGAGAGAGACCTTTTACTAGGGCCTGTAGTGACAGGACAAAGGGCAACAATTTTAAATGGACAGAGGGTAGATTTAGATTGCATAAAAGAATTTTTTTACAATGGTGGGTGGTGAGGCACTGGAACAGGTTGCCCAGAGAAGTTGTGGATGTCCCATCCCTGGAAGTGTTCAAGGTCAGGTTGGATGGGGCTTTGAGCAACCTGACTCAGTGAAAGATGTCCCTGCCCACGGCAGGGTCTTTGAAACTAGATGATCTTTAAAGGTCCACTTCAACCCAAACCATTTTATGATTCTATGATTCTATGAAATACATTAAAATTAACAGAACTATTCAATTTTAAAAAAAAAATCCCAGAAATAAACTACAAGTCGTGAGCCTGCTTTAACCTTTAAAATGTTTCTGTTCATTAAAAGCAAAAAGTGCTGCAGTAGTCAAAAAATACATATGCAATTTTTAAAGAACATCTTTAAAAAGGTTTAAATAGACTTGAAATACTGGTATGAAAAGATCAAATTATTATCCACAATAGAATTATTTTTAAACTAACATTCTTACAACATCCTTTTTTACATTTCTTCTTTACAGTCTTTTTAAGTGATTGAACTAGTTAAGCACTTACTAGATGTCTTCAGACCTTTGAAAACAACAGTGAGATTTTCAAAGAAGTTTGTGGAGCAGAGGTCTATTTAGCAGTTGGAATTAATGGGAAGTATCTAAATTCCCTGGGCTGTTTTCAACTCTTCAACATGCATATCTTACTGAGCTAGGAATAGTCTGTGTAATTTAATTCTATAAGGTCTGAGGGGCATAAGCTTTTATGTCTGCAATTGTGGGAGAAGTCATCTTCATATTTCTGGCTTTTGAATGCTTTTCCTAAGTATTATGGAATTAACCATTGACAGGCAGTCCTGAAAACCCCATTTTGATAAAATTCTGATCCTCCAATATTACAGATATACCTGTGCTATATTTCTACATGCTTTGGAGTTAGGCACCATATAGATAAAAATATACTATTGTCTTTGCTGCCATAAGATTTTAACTTGCTTCTTGTATTCCCTATCTCACATCTAAAATTACTTCTAGAAGATCTCAGTGACTCTGAAACTACTTCTTTAAAGAGGGGAAAATATAAATGCCTTTCTGAAGGCATTTCATGAGTGTACTCATGAATAAGTTCATCAGTATAACACCAAAAATTACTGATGCCACTTAGATGAGGAATGCATAGACAAGTTATCCCCAAATGCAACCTCTTCTTTCTCACCAAACCTTCTCTCATTAATACCTCCAGGATACCTGTTGATGACCACTGGCATCTTATTAAATGAGATGTAATAGGATTATGAAAAAGTGTTTGGGCAGAAGAAAATATTTCAGGAAGATGATATCAGACTAAACACAGAAGACAGTGGCTACAAGCATGGTGGTTAGGAAACATAGTTTTCTATAAAGTAATTTTCCCTTAATTGTGCTTCTATTCTAATTGAACAGTGCCACATAAATTTATCTGAATTTCTATATATTTTGTGTTTAGTTTATGTTTAAAGAGGTTTTTTTTTTTCTTAACTGCCATGCTCAAATATAAATGGGAGCCTGTAAGTCATGCTAGGTTCCTTCCAGCTCACTCACCACCCTAAAATAATTTCAGCAAGTTTCAGATTATTCCTTCAGTTGCATCCATTTGATCTCAAAACTTTGGAAGTGATTCTGTGGTTGCAAATATATTAGGAAGAAGAAAAATATTTTCATTAATGTTATATGTATCGCTGTCTTGAAGATACTCCTATACAAACATGAGGGGGTAAAAAGAAGTGCATAACAGGTACTACTTTATGTTGTTGAATTTAGAAGGCATTTCTGAGCTTCAAAGTTATCCACTTTGTTCATTCTTGTACTTCCAGTTGTCCTGGGGGGTTTTAAGAAAGATGGGGACAGACCTTAGTAGGGCAATAGGACAAGGGGTAATGGTTTTAAACTAAAGGAGGGTAGGTTCAGACTAGATATAAGGAAGAAATTTTTTACGATGAGGGTGGTGAAACACTGGAACAGGCTGCCCAAAGAGGTCATGGATGCCCCATCCCTAGAAACATTCAAGGTCAGGTTGGACGGGGATTTGAGCAACCTGATCTAGTTGAAGATGTCCCTGTTCATTGCAGGGCGGTTGGACTCGATGACCTTTAGAAGACCCTTCCAACCCAGACCATTCTATGATTCTATGATTCATTCTATGAAGTTTATTATGAGCACTATAATCAGGGAAGACAATGCTCTACAAATAAAATGTATGCTTATGTTACTGAAATGCTCTGCAGTGCTAGTCTTTGTTCAACTATTCACTTACTGAACACAAAAATACAGATTTTGGATTTTTTTTATTGCATTGATAGTGTATAAGACATGAATGGCTTATAGAGAAGTAAGAAAGTCATATTTGAAATAACTTTCCTATATGTTTCACAATGTGTCTAAAAATTGCTTAGCCTTTTGAAATCTCATACACACAGTCATCAGATTTAAATTTTATTTGTGTTCATTCATATGTGTACCTGTGTTTCCTGCCAATAATTTAAGCCAAACAGAAAAGCTGGATAAATACTCACACTCCTAAGCTTAGCCAAAATGATAAAGAATCTTTATTCCACAAGCACAATGTGGAAGTAAAAACAATCATGGCACAGAAATCCATACACTGCAAAAACTGATTTCAGTCCAGTGAAAATCAGCTTCTCCTCAAGCTATCTCCTGTTTATTCTAAAAGAACCAACTCTACTACTGAAAAGCATGAAAAGCACAAAAAGATAATTTTCTGAAATTCTCATCAGGCAAAAAGGTAAAATTTAGTTTCTTGAGTGTTATGGAGCAGTAAGAGTAGAGCTGCCAGGAGTTAAGAGTGATCACAACACCAGCAAGGGGCAGCACAGTCTCCAAAAAGGGTGCAGTCCTGCTGTACACTACTGAGGCAAGAAGAGCGGGGCTGGTGAGAGTAACAGGTTCCCTTGACAGTCAACTCGTCATCCAACAAATGCAAGATGACAAGTCAGGTCTGAGGGGAGCCCAGCCAAGAAGTGAGGATCAGCAAGGTGCAGGGCTTGGAACAGGCTTTCTTGCAAATGTCATTCAGATGAGGGCGGGAGTCGGGAGTCTGAGCTGAAATGGAGCCCCTGGGACACAGCTAGGTGTAGGGGTTCCAGGACAGGCTGGTCATGGCAATTATGGTCTATTGGTGCACTGAGAGTCCAGACTCTGAAAGAAAATTCTTTAAGCAGAAATTAAACTAGATGACATAAAAAGGTTAAGAGGTTCCTTACAGCTTAAGTTGCGTGTTTTCAAACTAAGCATTCCCCACAGCTGAATGAAATGAAGTTGTAAGTTTTGTGCAAGAAGAGTTTGACATTTACACACCCAAGATACTGTAAATTTTCTTAAAAAAAAAAAAAAACAACAAAACCGGATAAATTTTAAACTGTGCTTTTTCATTTTTGTTGCTTGTTTCAACTTTTGTGTTGTTTCTAGAGATTGTTACATTTTAATGAATATGGAAGTATTTTTTTTCATATATGACATCTTCAGTGGTTTGCTCACAGAGCAAGAATTTAAGAATTCCACTGGCACTGTAATTCAGACTTAGAATGATGTTTGCATTATTTCTTTGTTAACTCAGCTGTTTTTGACATCTTATGTTAGTTATATGCCAACATAAAACATTGGAAGTACTATTTATATTCATCTGCTTGATGAACTGTGTAGTTATTTCTCGCAGTAGTCACTTGCAGAGGTGATCATCTCTGATGCAGGCGCGTCCCGCAGTGGAGTGGCGGATCGGTTTCCTGAGCGGGGGAACCCACAGGGGAGTGCAGAGACCCACCAGGAGCCAGCAGCTCTCACGAGGGTGGCTGACAAGGTGTGGGTGGGGCCAGGAACAACTGTTTGCCACCCCCACTCCCACTAAAGGCAGCCCCAGGGAGTGCTAGCGACCAGGATGGGCAAACAGGGTGTGGTGCATCAGCTAGGGCATGGCGCAGCAGTTTGCACAGCAGTTTGTGAGGGAGGGCACCTCTTTGAAGGAGAGACACTCCACGGGCCAAGTGGGGAACTCAGCACACACATAACCCAGCAACTGGGCACAGGACAAGGGCACTCATCCTACCTGACCCTCAATGCAGAATGGTGGGCACTCATCTGAGGGTAAAGGCCGCGGCTCCAGCTGGGGGGTCTGCACCATCTACCCCCGTGGTGGCCGATGCCTCCATGCAGATGGAACTGCTGAAGGGAGAGGCTGCAGTGCAGACCTCAGACTGCAG
>NW_008794093.1:497202-509760 GCF_000699145.1 Aptenodytes forsteri
GGGACCCCCCACAAAAAGAAAGACACAGACCGTTTGGAGGGAATCCAGAGGACGGCCACGAAAATGATCAGGGGGATGGGACACCTCTCCTATGAAGAAAGGCTGAGAGAGTTGGGATTGTTTAGCCTAGAGAAGAGAAGGCTTTGGGGAGACCTTTTTGCAGCCTATCAGTGCTTAAAGGGGGCTTATAAAAAAGATGGCAGTAAACTTTATAGCAGGACCTGTTGCGACAGGACAAGGGGGAATGGCTTTAAACTAAAGGGGGGTAGATTTAGACTAAATATAAGGAAGAAATTTTTTATGCTGAGGGTGGTGAAACACTGGCACAGGTTGCCCAGAGAGGTGGTGGATGCCCCATCCCTGGAAACATTCAAGGTCAGGTTGGATGGTGCTCTGAGCAACCTGATTTATTTGAAGATGTCCCTGCCCATGTCAGGAGGGTTGGACTAGATGACCTTCCAACCCAAACTATTCTATGATTCTATGATTTCATAGATCTTCCTTTAAATAATACCGAATGTCACTTAAGTGCTCAATCATACCACATGTTATGCATGTGTCTTTCCTTGGCAATGAGGTTGAAAGAATATAAATAAAAGAATTTATTTTTAATGGCAGAAAGTCCTCCTAAATTGCTATTATCACTTCCAGTTAATGAGCACTACTTCTATTGGCAGAAGAAGACATTAAGGACAGCATTAATGATGGTTGTAATGAAATGAATTAACTACCCATCTTCTGTGAATATCTCTACAGGAGTAAACCCAAAGCACAGCATGGACTCTTGTTCAAGGACTGAAGGGGGACAAATCCTCTCCTTTGCTTTTTGGCACTTCTAATTCTATAAGACCTTCTTTCAGAAACACCAAGCCTTTTATTTGTTTGTTTGTTTGTTTGTTTGTCTTTGAGGTGCTACTGGGAGCAGACAAGAGATTTCTTATTTTGGACTCCATCATCATAGACCTAAAACAAATGGGGTAAATATTCAATGAAATATTCTAATTCATGTCTGTAGCTTAAGAGAGGGATCACTCTCAAAAAAAAATCATGGCATCTTCCATGTATTAGATGGAGCAGTAAGGTCCCCCTGTAGAAAATATAGATTATAGAGAAAGGATAAGTGCACCAAAACAAGCTATTACAAAAACAGTTAGTATTACCAATGTCAACCACATTAAAAAGAACTTTATTATTGTAACCAAGTTTCCAGTACTTTCTCTGTATTGAAGTTTCTACAATTTTGTTTTCAATGTTTCTGTACTGGGTTACTGTGTTACTGAAGCAATCTCTGAAACAGCAAGTAAGGAGTTTAGCATAATATCAACTCACATGACATAATAACCAGTTAGAGTTTCACAGTTTCAAAATTTTGGTAGTTTGAGCTGCTAAACATGTTACATCTATTTTCAAACTGAATTAATGGGAGTTGTGTCCTCGTAGATTTTTAACTTTCTCAGCAGCAGATTTTTATTTTGTTAATTGCATTATTATGGAATTGGGTTTTTCAGCTTGTTTGCCTGTACTTTAGAAAGTTAGATTATCCTTAGGGTTTTGTTTGTTTGTTTGTTTGTTTGTTTTTTAAAAGAATAAGTAAATGTCCTACAAATAACCAGACATTGCATGGTATTGCATGAGGTGAGTAAAATGTCATAGCAAAGTACCAACACAGGCTCCTCTACATGTTTAAGTCTTATTTTCAGAAAGTAAGTAGTGCCCTGATTTTGCATCAGCTCTCTATATGGTTTGAACTCCAGTCAGCACAGAAAGAAAGTTCAGTTGATGCATAGGGTCTTGTATCAAGTTCAGTCGTCTACTCTCCAGCTTGCTTAATTTCTTCATTTGCATTGTTATTAATCATACTAGAAAAAATTATACCCAATTAGCATTTTATGAAGCATTGCTGATAAAAATCTATTGGTTTTCATTTCACAAATTCCCTTCTCTATCTGCAAAACAAATTTAGAAAGTGGGTGCTTGGCATAACAAAGTACCACACAACTTCTCCAATATCCTTACAGCACACACACAGAAGTCCCCCAAACTTCTGGCTGAGAAAGTTCTGAGCCATTGAATCTATCAACAAGGACTCTTTGCAACACATTGCAACAGGACTCCAAGTCAGTGTTGAGTTTCATATCAAAATAAAAAAATATCGAGTTAGGAAATAGCTACAAGGTAACCTGATTTGTGTGATGCAACTTTTCCTTAGTTTATCCCCAGTCTTTCATACAGGCATGAAACTTTTTCTCTATTTTGCTGAACCTGGTTTCCTTCTCACCCCAGGTCTCTGCTTTAAGAAAAAGGCCTGTGTTCCTCTCTACCATTGCTTAGAAGGAATAATCAAGAGACTATTCACTCCGCCCCAGTGAGGTTCCTGACTGATGCCTTTGCAGCAATTCCATGAACACCAGCTCCTAAAGCTGCAGGGTTTTTAAGGGGACAGAAAAAAAGAAACAGTGCACTGTAGGTCCATGTGAGACATAGTACTGATGATCAGAAGACTTCACTGATTACATTCTTGCTGTAAAAATCTCTGTGAACAGGGCAAACCAATGTACAAGAGAAAAGTGGAAAGGCATTCTGGACTTCCTTTATTGACCATGTTGTTGAAAAATTGGCCTAGATGGATAAAATGTTGGTCTCAAACCCTCAGGAATATACTGTGACCTCAAATCCACATCAAGTTCCATGCAAACTGTGAAAACGTGCTACTAGAGCACTACAAGAAGGCTACATTTGTTTAAAATGGTTTTTGTGATGTGTAATTATTTTGACAATTTAAGCACTATTCTGAGGTGACCAAAGCTATTTTGCTGGATTGGGCACAAATGCAGGTTCTGGAGTTAATAACATTTCTGTTTCTACATCAGGACAATTGCATACAAGGCAACCTCATTTCAAATGCACATGGAAGTCCCTATACAATGTATTCATATGGTCCTGTCATGTTTGTACAATCTGTTTGATAATAATTACCAGTGCTGGTTTCCTGTCTCACAAAGGACTGAGCTGAGTCAAAACATAACTGATTATACACTTGTATCAGACATCTTGCTATTAAGATAGCAAATATACAATCAATATTAGGCTGAGTCTTTAATGTTGTTTTCCTACTTTATATAGGTAGAAATAAGGCTCGTATTAGTTAATGAACTTGTGCAGAAATCTTAAGCCCACATGTCCAGTGGTCTTTGACTGGTGGGTTGTCCAAAGGAGAAGAACTTGATGTTTGAAGAAACAAAGTAGCTTGAAAAGGAAACTTCAGACTAATTGTAATTTTCTTTTTCACAGTTGTTCCTTCCTGAGTAGGCAAAGGTTACAACAATTGATCAACATTAATATTTCCAGTACTAATATTTACAGTTTGAACTCCAAACTGCAGGAATTATGAGGGACAAAATCCCATAAGTTTGGAAGAATTCTAACCAATTCATATTGCTTCTTGGCCTGGATCCCTTGCTGAATCTGACTTCTACTGCTCTCCTTTAAATGAAGATTTAATTCTCAGTGAATAAACCTGGTCTTGCTAAAGTCTAGTGCTAGAAAGAGTGATTGCAAATTGTACCACTCAGAAGTTTTATAAATTGGAAGACAGACAAGAACATTGAGGTTAATAGCAATGTACTAAAGCTTGAAAACTAATCTTCTGTCACTAACGCATTCACCCCAATACACTTCCTCTCTTGAGGCAGAGTCTTAGGGTCAAAGGGAAATTCTTCTGTTCCTGCAAGAGTTTTTCATACTAGCAAATAAAACTATCTCCATCAAGATCTGAGAGCTGCATCTGTTCTTGACCTATCATCAAATAATTAGTTCACTTTTTAAAGCAAGTACTCATCATAAAAGCTGGAAGTTTAGTTAAAATTTACATTTTGGCATAAAAGGGCATTGTGAGGAAGACAGAACAACAACTATGTAAAGAGTGATAGTGAAAGAGAACAAAGATATTCAGCACTGGTCCGTTTCCTCCCTATTTCTATGTACCATGCAGGCAAAAGTGAAAATCCTCCAAGTGTTGCTGCTGTTGGGAAGTTCTGAATTTATGTAGTTTTTAGTAATTTCTGTTTAATCTAACAAAAGCTCCCTCCCACTGACCCTGTTTTTTTCTTGCACTGCCTTATTTTTTCAAGGCTTTACATTTTAGAGCAGGAACACATGATTGTGTATAATAATTTACTTCTAAGAACTCCCAGAACTGTAAAGTGAGTTCAGGTTCATGGTGCAAACAGTAAAATTTGCATCAAACAAGCTGAATTTATGTGCCCACATTCGGTGTGTTCATGATCTCATTCAGTGTGTTCATGATCTATGCACACAGTCTGCTGAATGGCCAAAGCAACTATAAATGCTAAAAAAAAAAGAGCTTTATAGAGTGAAAAGTGTTAGCATACATTTCCAATATGAAAAATATACTACAGACTATAAATGGTCTTACTGATATACATTCTATGTATCTCAATATTTATCCACAAGGAATTGAAAAATCTGTCATTCTTCAAACTTAATTAAGCATATTCAAGGGCAAATAAATCTACATGAATGTAAACATTAACATTTTCTCTAATAACTCAGTAAAACCTAAGCCTAAGGGGATGTAATAAGGATTAATTAAAGTAATTCTTTACAAATACTTTACTGGGAGGATCTTTTGAAAATTGGAGAGTTTGCATTAATTTATTGCTGGGAAGAAAATTAAATATTTTTTTCTAGGAAAGTTCCCATTAATTTTAATAGTCTGATAACTTTACCACTATTATATCAATACTTTTCCTTCTGGATTCTTGTCTTTCTCCTTAGTACTGAACAAATTAAAAAAAAAAGATCAGATTTTCTTGAATCACAAAAGAGATTTTCAGCACACAGGTAAATCCTAAGTTAAATATTCACTACCAATGTTGCAAAATCAAAAGTTACACTCCCAAATTAAAACATTTCTGCCTTTCATACTCTACGTGCCAGAATCCCAAGTCCTAGCTACCTTTTCCTTTTGGATCTTCATCATAAAACATTTTTTCTTGTCCCCAGCCAACCAACTACTGGACCAACTTCTCTCTCCTGTTAGGTTTCTTGACCTAATCTCATCTTTCCTTCTCTGCACTTTCCTTTGCCTGTCTCCTTTCCTCCTTCCCCAGTTATTGTTACCTTTGTATTCACACCAGGCAATTCATTTAATCATATTGTCCATGTTAAAAACAAGGTAAGGTACATTGCAAAAGAGGTAATTTTTCTGTTTTCATCTGCGTTACTCAGACCATGCTCATAGCAGTTGAGCTGCAGTTGCTGGGTGCAGTCTGTTCATTCCTTGACTGAAATATATGTGTGTGTATGGGGTGTGTAGTGACCATCCATTTCTTAAAATCTATATTTTTTTAATGATGGCATGCAAATCTTATTTTTTTTAAGGATTAAACCATGTCAAATTTAGGCAGGGTTTATACAGATGATAAGAGGCACAGAGGCATCACAGGTGCTACTTCACCATGAAATTTTAACCATGTGCTCCAAAACCTGGTGAAGTTAAAGTTTTTCAAAAATGAGATCAACAGAATTTTAAATAATAGAGAATAGTTTATTTTTCAGTAGCCTTGGTTTTGGTAATATTGGGAAAGGAAAGTGGGGGGGAACCCATGAAAAGATCACCCTGAGACAGCTTCAGTCTGAAAAATTAAAATATAATCAAGTCACAAGCAATTGAAAAAAGGGTAGAAAAAGTTACTGAAATGCATGAAAAGAAGTCTGGTCCATTAACAGCAGTGCAAGGTCCCCATTGGTAATTTTCCAGTTCTTGAAATATTGTTAGAAACCAAACGAGGAGAAATCACCTCTTTCTAGCACGAGCTGGGAATTCAGGGACCCAAGCAAGGCTTCCTTACCTAGGTATGAAATATATCTTGCTTCTAGATCTATTTTTACTGACCTGACTGTTTATTTTCTGATAGTTGGGAAGTAGAAATCCTGTAATTCAGTGGACATAGCTCTTTGTTTTACATTTATTTAAAAGAATGTATGAAATTATGAGGCCAAATCAAGGAGATAGTCTGTTTCATCTTCATTCAGGAAAAGTGGATATTTCTTAAATTTAGGCACATAGCAGCTTGCTCACATTGATAGAACCAACCTGTTGGACACCTGCTGCTGACTTTCTGTGAGAAACCAAACAGATAGCAAAATGATCTATTAAAGAGAAACCCACTCACTTAATTTTTGCTGGAAGAAGAGATTAAGACTTTGGCAAACTTCTGTAAGTCAGACTTGTAATTATCGCTCCACAAAAGGTAAATTTATTGCATTTATAGCTAGTAAGGGATTTTAAAATCTGATATATTATTTTTGTGCTCTGACATTGGACACTATAGCAGAATACTTGTTTAAAAAATACCCTGAAAAACTTGACACTGGATGTGTTACCTCAGCGCTACATATTGATTAAACAAGGTCTCACTAACTGGAATTTGAAGTGCTTCATCAGACAAAGACAGTACCAACAAGTGAGCTCAACAGACCCACTTGTGCACTAATGATAATAAAGCAGAATTACACATAGCCATTGTGATCAGATTACTAATCTATCCCCTAAAATCTCACTCATTTACAAGAATCAGACTTTTATTAGAGGGAATAAAAATTTTCTAGACATTTTATACCTTCAGCTACACAGGAAGTAGTCACACAGAAGCCCTGACAACACAGTGTAACTCTATTTAAAAAGAAGATGCTGTGATGGATTTTTATGTGCTGTTAATAAACAGTGGAGAACAGTCAAGCATGCTGCTACTAAAATAAGACCTAAAATGTAGCCTCTTACTAAGCACTCACACTTTCATTTCTTTATTAATCAGAATGCATATTTCTTAGAGATAATATACCACCATCATATAGGAATAATTGCAAAACGGATTGGAAAGATAGAACATGCCAAGAACATGAACGAAGACTGCTGGTTGTAAAGAGATTAACAGTTTCAGCCTTCAGGCTAGAGGTTTATATGCAACTAAACAACAAGAAAATGAAGGTTTAGTGTCCTCATGCACCTGCTACCATCATTCCCTTCTTATCCTGACTCCTTGCAGCCAACTTATGCTTCTAAAGTCAACTGCACCAGCCCTGTATCCTGTCAGCAATCATCTCAGCTGCAGCACCTGACCCATATAGTCACCTCTCTCCTCTTCCTCAGTGGAAAATAAAACTTTTCTCTCATCAAACTTATCTGAAGATGATCAGGTTGTTCCTATTCCCACCTTCAAGCAGCTACCCCACGACACACTTTCCAAAAACAGCTGTTGGAGGCATTCTCCAAAGCTCTCCAGAATATTGCTAGAAAAAGGAATCCAATGAATGAAGTTATATTAATTTAAGGATTTCAGAATTATTTTATTGTACATCAGTGTGAAGGGAACCACTACAAAGAGACCAAGATGATTGCACTTAATTGTGTATCTTATGTTTGTAATAATTGTTTATGACCCTACAAAACACCACTCATTAAGCCAACTGTACATGTTTTGCTTTCTATGAATAGCACATAATAGTCTCTTTTTTCATTATGAATGCAGAAAAAGATGTACAGCACCCTGCTGAATTATTCAGCAAACTATCTCTAAAGTTTGCCTTCAGTACAAGTTGTGAAATATATCTGACCTTTTGTTGTTGGAAATGCAACCAGGTATACAACTATTTTAAAGAGGTACACTGCTTTAGGTACACATTTTATGCTGTTCAACTTTGCTGTCAACCAGCTCTAGGGCTATAGACTTTCTAGCAGTTGCTGCATCTGGTAGCCTGATAGAAGTAAGGATGCCATAACCCCTTACCCCTAAGGCAAAACCAGTAACAAGGCTGAGCATGGATTCCAAATAAGCACACAAACACAAACATACCTATACAACTGATGTCAGCAGCCAGAAAGGTGGCCTGGTTAGAAGGGGGAAATTACTGAACAGAAGAAAATGCCTGCCAGCCTGGGAACTAGGCTTGGGAACCAGAAACACCCTTGAAAATTGCAGCTGGCTTCTTTGAAGTACAGCTGGGGTACCTGGAAACCAGACACATCGCGAGATACCATGGATAAGTGCAAAACCAAGAAACTGTAACAGCAGCTTATGATCTGAAAGAGTGGAAACAGTCTGGGAAAATAAAATTGGTCTGAAAGACCAGAAAATGTCATCATCTATTGGCTGCTACAGGTGAAAAACAGAAATTAAAAGCATCTATTGGCTGCTTGAAGTGGTGGTGTCCTACGCCCTCTTATGTCTCTATAAAAGGGCTTAATTTTTGTCTAAAAGGGAGCCTTTCTCTGAGAAACTCTTTAAGTTGTGAAAACAATACATGTTTACACACAGCCACACAGACCAACATAGATAGAAACACTAAACACTCATACAAAGACAAGCAACACCAATGGTCTCATCCTGTTCCCCTCTCTAGCTGATCAGGATAAAGGTCTATCAATGAGAAGTGTATACATATATGTAACTCACATCCCTCTAGTAACTGGGCTTAGACACACAGTGCATCCAGTAATGGGCCCTGGATCCTCAGTTTCCCCAGCTGCTGGCACTTCGGCATGTGAGCTGTGGAGGCTCACAGTCCCAGTCCATCTGCTGGTACAGACCCCTTTACTCATGGACACACACACCACCGTCCTCCACAGACACACATACAAGAGGACCTCTCATTTGGTCCCCTGACCCCACAGTCTCTCTAGCAGTCGGCCTAGACCTACTGATTGCTCTGGTAATCAACTTCTCCCATTGTATATCCTCCCAAACTACCTACTCTGCTCACCAGCAAGTCTGACCATAATCACACAATGACATACATACCCACACCCCATTGCTGGCACCACAGACAGGTAGGTCATATAACATATGGTCCCCACTTCAGTTGCTGGCACATAAATTTTAACTTACCCCGCTCTTTCTGGGTGCTGACATCACAGATATTTGGGCTCCCATGACCCTTGGCTCCTCCCCTAGTTGCTGGCACTTAGCTCTCCATACACAGGAAAATAGAAATGGGGTTTAATGACAAGGCAGGACAGTCTGCAGCGAACAGTTGCAGGGCATGGTCAGGCAAGCATACTGAAGAGCAAACTGTTTACATGCAACCAGACTTTTTATCCCCTTTTTCCTTCCCAGACCACTTGATATGGTTCCTCCCTTTCCCCACCTTTGGTTCCTACTCTAAACATCCTATAAGAAGTCTTCCCAAAATGCTCTTTACCTGCATTCCATAGTGTGTCCCATACCGCTTATGCAGTAACCTTCCATCACTTTTCAAGCGCTCTGGATAGCCTTTCCCATTGACTCATTTGGATAGGTTTCCCACACAAAGAGATGGAATTCAGATGCTAGAGGTGGACACTGCCTGCTTCTCTATTGCAGATGGGGTCCAGGGATCGTCAAGCTATTGAGTCTCAGAGAAGATCCTGTCTGTCTCCCTTTCATCTCTGATGCTGTGCAGCCTGCTCACAGCTCCTGTGACTCCTTCACTTGGTGGCACAGCTTCTCCAAGACAGCACACCTCCTACAGGACAGAGGCCCATCTCTCCTGGTGTTAGAGAGAAGTCGCAGGCACTCCCTGCAGCCTGGGGCTTGGAGGGCTGCATCCACCATGTGAAGCTCAGTCTGTGTCAAAGCCTCTACCCTATCAAGGAGAGCTGCTTCAACCCCTGCTGTGGAAACTGCTCTGTACCATGTTACCACCATGTCTGAGACTGTTACTGTGGTACAAATTTTTCAATCTACAGTAATCAGTACTAATAGATCTGAAAAAGCCTTTGTAAATCACTTATGCTGCCAAAGAATATTCTAGCCATTAAGGAAGACATGTATCATTGTGTGAAGGAGACAGAGTAACTTGCATGCCCATATGCAGGTAGTCCATCACAAGTGCTAGGCAAAATTGTAGTTGTTGAAAGGCTAACACAGGTTCTGTTACCAAGAAGCAATAAAATGCATGATCCTGTGTCCCAGTGCTTCTGATAGCGATGACAATTTGAGCCTCTACTTACAGCTGAAACAATCAGCTATTTTCAGGAACCATATTTATTTAAACAGACATTTTAATATCATATCAAATTCATTGTTTTCATTTGCTGTTAGAAATCCAGGTGCTGCTACAAATCCATTTGCTGTTACAAAACCTCAGCTGTAAGGATTTTAGGGATGGTTGATATAGGTGGGAAGCAAATGTGCTGTGACTCATATTTTTTAAAAATAAACTCTTATTAAGACAGGCTATTTTGTAAAAATTACTTCAAGGTATACACAAAATACACAAAATATTTGTATTTCAAACAAAATGCACACTGAGTCTCAAAAATGCTAAACAACATTTTGAAATTATATTTAATTTAAGCCCATGTATGAATTTCTGTAATGCACAGACTATGATTCCCTGCTTTGATCAGAAACAAGGAACTTTTTCTACAAATTTTATTTTCATTTTTCAAAGAAATTTATAAGGAAGAAGAAATTAAATAAAATAAAAGTAACTTTAGGCTTTTTTACAAAAGTGAAGCAGAGTTCTAGGATTTTTTTTTTTAATCATTACTTTTTAGTCTTGAAAACAATTTATCTTACTCTTCCATTCCATAATTTTTCATTTTCAGATGTTTCTTTTTGAGTTCTGACAAGAGCATCTAAGGGTCGAAGGATAATCCCTTTTTTTTCCCTGCAAATATTCTAAGCCATAAGAAACTGAAAAAATATTACTTACGTTCACTTCTGTACAGCCAGAACATGTTAGAGGTATGATTCTGCCTCCCATTACATTACAGTAAATGAGAAGCAGCTCTGTTGGCTTAACAGTAATATGCTGCAGCAAGTAGGTTTAAGAAGTCACCCACATGACTTACACCTTTTCAGTAATCATAGGGAAGCAAAACAATTGAAATTATTACACTGTCATTTGTGTTTTATCTCTCAGTAAATCCAAACTGGAGACACCCAAACTGACTGCTTTAGTTGCCATTTTATTTCTAATGGAAATTCAAGGAATTTAGCATTTTGTAGATAATGACAATGGATTTGAGAATGAAGCAGTCAATTCAAAAAGTGTTTTAAAATATCCTCTTTAATGCTTACATGATGAGGGAGCAAGGTATCTGTTTTCAAATTTGTCTTAAAGTGTTTTTTGAAGCATAACAATATTAAATGAATGAACAAAATGGAAAGGGCTGCCTCTAGCATTTTTTGAACCTTAGACCCTGTGAAACCATAAAATCCTCTCAACTATATACAGGTTTTATCTACAGAGGTGATGGAACATATTCGTATTATATCTGAGAATGGCAACTACACATGTTTCTGAAGTCTTATTAAAAGTGTCCTTATTTTTTTGGATTGTGGTGTAAACACACAAATTAGAAGCAATATTAGTTTAACACATAGTTTGGAACTATTTCCAGTAAATAAACGTAGAGTCAGAAATGCTATATGGACATATCTAAGCAATATTGTGGAAGACTCGCGATGTTAATAAAAATAATTGTACTAAGAGAAAACTAAATTCTTGCTAATTCTGTGGAATTAGTCTCTGTTGGGCAGTTTGTCAAATGAGAATTGTCAAGGCTGAGTTTGAAATATTGAGCCCCCTTGTGGAAGACTTGCCTCAAACTCATCTGTTTCTGAGACTACAGAGATCAAAATCCTTCTGCTGTATATGTGAAATATTATAAAACCATCCAGGTTACATCATCATTCATAACTGACTGCAAATAGCTTGCTTTTATATCAAGAGACAGATAGGCGACATTTGGAGAAAATTATTACCAAATTTTTAATCACTTATCTGTATCATTGTAAGTAGACTGTTTTAGCACTGCATTAGCACTGTTATCTCACCAACCAGAATGATACAGAATCAAGATGAAAACAAAATAAGCATTTTTGTTAACAAAATTACTCCTTCTTTTTAGCTTTGAAATAAAAAAAAAAAAAAGTTGCTATTTACTTATTTCTATGAGGCACTATACTTTACAAGTCTGAAAAAAGAAATTAATTGCTAAACCTAAGCACTAACAGAAAAGAAGATCCAGTGTTTCAAGCACATTCAAGTTTTTAATAAATCGGGAGAGCAATGAAATTTATATCAAGGTTATGTCTGCTTTTTACAGACCTGTAGTGTTGTATAAGGCTGTTAAAAAAATCAGGTATGGTAAAGGATTATAAGTACAAACTAACCTAAGAAACATAGAAGTGGTATACTTTTAAAACATACTGAATACTCTTTAAAATAGATTTCGACAGCCTTATCACCACTGCACAGTAATACATCTCCATCTTTATATGGAGGAAAAAATCCTTGAGCAGCATGAAGAAACTGCCATAGAAAAAAAAAAAAACATTTGATAACACAAAACTGGGAGGACTGGCTGATATGCCAGAGGGACATGCTGCCATCCAGAGGAACCTCAACAGGCTGGAGAAATGGGCTGACAGGAACCTCAGGAAGTTCAACGAGGGGAAGCCCAAAGCCCTGCACCAGGGGAGGAACAACCCCAGGCACCAGGACATGCTGGGGACCACTCAGCTGGAAAGCAGCTTGGCAGAAAAG
>NW_008794093.1:511088-518259 GCF_000699145.1 Aptenodytes forsteri
CTGCAAGGAGGTTGTAGCGAGGTGGGTGTTGGTCTCTTCTCCCAAGTAACTAGTGATAGGACGAGAGGAAATGGCCTCAAGTTGCACCAGGGGAGGTTTAGATTGGATGTGAGGAAAAATTTATTCACTGAAAGGATAATCAAGCATTGGTCAATCAAACAGGCTGCCCAGGGAAGTGGTTGAGTCACCATTCCTGGAAGTATTTAAAAGACATGTAGGTGTGGCGCTTAGGGACATGGTTTAGTGGTGGACTTGGCAGTGTTAGTTTTACGGTTGGACTTGATGATCTTAAAGGTTTTTTCCAACCTAAATTATTCTTTGATTCTATGATTCTATGGTTCATTTTAAGCCACCAACACCCTGACTGAGTCCTAGGTTTTGACCAACTGAATGAGAAGATTGTAGGGGACTTACAGACTTTTCTACCAAACCAAGACCCCTTTAAGTTACATACGGATAGAAGGACTAATTTTGTTTGAAAGATTGACTGAAATTTGTTATGGTTTGCAACATTCCCAACTCACCTATCTTCTCTCCCTTTCTCAGTTATTTAACTTTCTTTTCCCTATACTACTCTTTGTCATATTCAACCTCCTTCTTTTTTTAAGTGGTAAAAACAGAATTTTCATAGAATCACAGAATGGATCGGGTTTTAAGGGATCTTTAAAGGTCATCTAGTCCAAGCCCAAGCCCTGCCATGGGTAGAGACATCTTTCACTAGAACAGATTGCTCAAAGCCCCATACAACTTGACCTTGAATACTTCCAGGGATGGGGCATCCACAACTTCTCTGCATGACCTGTCCCAGTGTCTCACCACTCTGTGTGTACACCACATTGTAAAAAAATTCTTCCTTATATACAGTCTAAATCTACCCTCTTTCCATTTAAAACTTGCTCGTTGTCCTATCACTACAGGCCCTAGTAAAAAGTCTCTTTCCATCTTTCTTATAGGTGCCCTTTAAGCTGCAATAAGGTCTCCCCAGAGTCTTCTCTTCTCCAGGCTGAACAACACCAACTCTCTCAGCCTTTCTTCATAGGATAGGTGTTCCAGCCCTTTATCATTTTCATGGCCATCCTCTAGACCTGCTCTAACAGGTTTATGTCTTTTTTTTGCTGAGACCTCAGAACTGGATGCAGTACTGTAGGTGAAGCTTCAGGAGAATGGAGTTGAGGAGGAGAATCACCCCCCTTGACCTGCTGGCCACCCTTCCTTTCATGCAGCCCAGGATAGGATGGGCTTTTTGGGCTGCAACTGCACATTGCTGGCTCATGTCCAGCTTTTCATCCACCAGTACCCCCAAGTCCTTCTCGGCAGGGCTGCTCTCAATCCCTTCATCAGTCTGTACTGATATTGGGGATTGCCCTGACCCAGGTGCAGGACCTTGCACTTGGCCTTGTGGAACATGAGGTACACATGAGCCCACTCCTCAAGCCTGCCAAGGTCTTTCTGGATGGCATCCTGTCCCTCAAGCGAATCAACTGCATCACTCAGCTTGGTGTCATCTGCAAACTTGCTGAGGGTGCACTCCCATTGTCTATATCATTGATGAAGATACTGAACACTATCAGACTCCTGTGGGACATCACTTGTTACCAGTTTCCATTTGGACATTGAGCCATTGACTGCAACTCTTTGGATGCAGCCATCCAGCCCAATTCCTTTTCCATTTAACAGTCCATTCATCAAATCCATATCTTTCCAATTTAGCAACAAGGATGTTGTGTGGGACCGTATTAAAGGCCTTACGGAAGTCAGGATAGATGACTTCAGTTGCTCTTCTCTTATCCACCAACATAGTCACTCCATCGTAGAAGGCCACTAGATATTCAGGTACGATTTGCTTTTAATGAAGCCATGTTGGCTGTCTCTAATCACCTCCCTGTCTTCCATATGCCTTGACATAACTTCCAGGAGGATCTGTTCCATGATCTTATCGGGTACAAAGATGAGGCTGACTGATCAGTAGTTCCCAGGGTCCTCCTTTTTACCCTTTTTAAAAATGGGTGTGATGTTTCATTTTTTCCAGTCACTGGGGACTTCATCTGACTTCCATGACTTTTCAAATATGATGGAGACCTGCTTAGCAACTACATCTGCCAGTTCCTCCAGGACCCTGGGATTCATCTCGTCAGGTCCCATGGACTTGTGTACATTCATGTTCCTCAGATGGTCTCGAACTTGATCTTCTCCTACAACAAGTTGGACTTCATTCCCCCAGTCCCTACCTTGAGGTTAGGAGACTCGAGAGATGTGGGAAGAGCAATTGCCAGTGAAAAGTGAGGCAAAAATGTTGCTGAGTAAGTACCTCAGCTTTCTCCTTGTCGGTTGTCACCAGATCCCTTGTCTCATTTATTGGGGGGGTACAATATCTTTTGTTTCCTTTTCTGACTAGTGCACCTGTCGAAGCCCTTATTATTTTTCACATCCCTTGTCAACTTTAGCTCCAGCTGTGCCTTAGCTTTCCTGATCCCATCCCTATACTCGCGGGCAGTATCCCTATATTCATCCCAGGATGGATGTCCCTGCTTCCACTGCCTGTGCATTCCCCTCTTGTGGTTCAGTTTGACCAGGTGGTCCTTACTCAGCCATGCTGGTCTCCTGCCTTCCTTGCCTGATTTCTTGCACATGGGGATTGAGACTTCTTGCACTCTAAGAAAAATGTTTTAAATAGCTGTCAGCTCTTTTCTGCTTCTTCATCCCTGAAAACAGTTTCTCAGGAGGTCCCATCAACCAGTTCCTTAACTGAAAGTTCACTTGTCTAGGGTTTCGGGTCTTGAATATACATTTCTCCTGGCCTATATGCCTCAAGATCATGAATTCCACCAGGGCATGATCACTGCAGCCCAGGCTACCACCAATCCTGACCTATCCAGTAAGTTCCTCTGTGTTGGTGTCCAACAGGTCCAGTAGGGCATGTCCTCTAGTTGGGTTTTTGAATCACCTGGATTAGGAAGTTATCCTCAATGCACTTCAAGAATCTCTTAGACTGCCTGCAGCTTGCTATGTCACATTTCCAGCAGAAGTCGGGGTGTTTGAAATCCCCTATCAGGATCAGGGCCTGCGAGTGTGATGTTTCCTGTAATTGAAGTAAGAACGCTTCATCAACAGGTTCCCTTTGGTCAGATGGCTTGTAGTAAGCACTAACCACGAGGTTTCCTGTGTTGGCTTGGTCTCTAATTTTCACCCATAAGCTCTCGACCTCTGCATTGCTGGTTTTCAAAGACAGCTCTGTGCAATCAATACATTTTTTAAATGTAACAGGCAACCCCCCCCACATTCCTTCCTTGCCTGTCTCTCCTGAAAAGTTTATAGCCATCAATTGCAGGACTCCAGTCATGTGATTCATCCCACCAAGTTTCAGTGACAGCGATCAGATCATAGTTTTCCAGCTGTGTAGTGCCTTCCAGCTTCTTCTGTTTGTTACCTGTGCTATGTGTATTGGTACAGAGACACTTCAGTTGGACTGTTGACTGTCTCACCTTTTTGTCAGAACGCTTTTTGGAGGATTGATGGGTATTACTCACTACTCCGGTAGGTGCACTCATCGACTTTGTTGCTTGTGAATACAGAAGTGTCACGGCTTTGGACCCCATGCCCCAGGTTCGTTAGTTTAAAGCATGGTTCACTAAGTCAGCCCATCTGCCAGCAAAGATTCTCCTGCCTCTTCTAGATAGGTGGATCTCATTTCTCCCCAGTAATCTGTATTCGTTGAAGAACACCCCATGATCATAGAAACCAAAACCCTCATGACAACACCAGCCACAAAGCCAAAGTTGATCTGCATTATGCACTGCTCCCCTCAGGCACTGCTCCCTGTTTGCATCACCTGGTTGCAGTGGTCCTGGTAGCTGGCACTCCCTAGGAGATGGTTATATGTAACTTCCTGTGGTTTGAACTGGCCGTGGGGACTGCCAGCACCACTCAACCCTCACCCTCCTCTCTTGTGAGACCTGATGCCTGCTGGCTGGTCCCTCCACACACACAGCCCAAGGGTGCCGGACCCCAAGAAACCCCCTCAGACACCCCTCAGGGACCTCACAGACCTCGCGCTGTTCTCAGCATGTGGTTGCCGTGGCTGCCGCTGTTAGTGTTGGCTTCCCATGCTTTGAATGGTTCACATTGCCCTTCAACGGATCCATCACGCTTTTGCAGATAATGGCTTTATTAATGACTGCATCCAGAATTTCCAGAAAAGGAGGAGTAGGATTAGCTTTTCCTGTCTCCCCATAAATCCAAAGTACACAAAGTACACATGCATGCAAGAGAGAGACATACATGGAGTATATACACATCTATTATTGGCTACACAAAGCTTGTCCTTGTGTAGACTAAGAATGCTGCAGAACTCTATATAGGAAAAGAATTGCTCTAGAAATTAGAGTTTGCATTCACATCTGGCTATGTACAGCCTTCATTTGAAAACTGATTCTTCATTGCTCTCACATTTATATTTCTAAAAACTCTGACAGCTTTGAACTTGTTATGGCTTCATTTGTGCTGGAAACAGCCTTAGCTGATTCTAACACACCAAAAGAAAGGGAAGTTTTCAAGAAGGGATCATGTCACATGCCTACAATGCTGCCCCATCTGTGACAGGGCACTCTAGGAGGCAGCCAAGGCTCTACTCTACTTCTGGTGTGTGAAAGAAAACCTTACAGTATCTTCAAAAAAAAAAAAAAAAAAAAAGACTGCATACAAGATCTTGTTATGGGCAAAAGGGAACACACCATATCTACATAGCCAACAATTTAGTGTTAATCCTACTGATATTTTAATTGTCTAACAAATTGTAACTTTATAGTGATTGATTTTACCGGAAAAGTTAACTAACTGTTGACTTGTAAGGTAACTGGTCAAAGGTAAAAGACCATTGTTTGCTGAAGACTTAGAACAATTGGATAAGAACATGGCAAGATAAGTATGAAAATACCTGACTGGTATCCATGTGACACCTAGATCAGAGATTACCAGCACAAGCTGGGGCAGATCATATATGGGGAAGTTCCTCTGAAGACCTGGGAGGTGATCCATTGGAGGACTGGATCTCTGGTCAGAGAGACCCACTGGCATGCCAAGACACCAACTGCAGAAAAAAAATGAAGAGGGCCATATCTTCACTGTGTACCTTAGGCAGACATGTTATGTGTGGACCCTGGTCTGCAACAGAGAGAAATGCCCGTCATCATCACTGTGAGTACCCTTCCTCAGGCATCAGTTGGGCAGTACGTGGGAGCATGGGATTTCCCTGGTGTTGCTGCACTGAGATAAGGATGGCTATAAAGGTGGTGAGTCTGTCCTAACAAGTCAGCATGGGATTGAACAGGCACAAGGTTGTGCTTGTATGACTGCACACGTTGTTATATTAGCTTAGATTGTTTGTTAACAGTGAGTCCTAATGTTTGTCAGATCTTCACCACACATGGTGTTTACAGAGTATGAGTAACAAACTTACCACTAGACAATTGTTGCAAGCTATAACCAGCCCAGGCCAAGGCAAGCTCAGACAAATTCTGAGACCCTGCACTGGCAGATCAATGCAGAGATGTGGTCTTTTGCTAGTAGAGCAAAAGTCATATTTATTGGGCTACAGGTGTCAGTTATGCTGATTTAATCTATAGGATCTACAAGAATGCAAAAATGACTGCTCTGGGTCTGAATAAAGGTCCATATGGCTAATATCCTACCTCAGACACTGGCCAAAACATGTTATCATGAGAGAGTATCAGAGCAGGGGTAGACCAGTTTTCCAGGACACCAAATTTGGGAATGAAATTCACACAAACTGATAGAAACCAGCACTTTTCCTGCAAGGATAAAAAGGGTTGCAAAACACCCAGCCACTTTAGGCAAAATGAAGGAGCACCAGAAATCCAAATATTGGTGGAGCAGTATTATAGCATTGTGCATCAAGGCATTGTTACAAAAAAGGTGAATAATTATCATCCTATTACTCTTTCTCTTGACCCTACCAACTGGCCCCATCCCCCAGACCTTAAGGCATTTTAAATTTATTTAATCAAATACCGCTAAAAATAGGAAACATTGGAAAGTGTTTTTTAAAGTTCAGTGAATATAGCACTCAGATGTGTTTTATACAAGCAGAAATCCTCAGGAACTAAACATATCGGGAAAAGGGCTGATGATTTGAGGTTGCTTCTCATATAAATGGATCCATGTATTTCAATAACAATTTTCATGTAACAACTTAGCACCCAGAATGAATAAGCTTCTTTTTCACCAACGGACAGTGGGAGGTATTTAATTTCTAAAATAGTAACTGAGATAACACTTATTAATTCAGCTGTTCATCTTTGAAATGTTACAGATCTTGCAGACTTGTTTTGTTACGCTCAAAATCCTGCTCTGGGGAACACTCCTTTTATGTGAATCCAAAAAAATATTTTTAATCTAAATAAAAGTTTTAACAGTGTCACCAAAATACAACAAACAGTTGTTCTTACCATCATTTTAGTTGGATGACTACTAACACACAAAGTACCACATCAGCTCTGAAGTTTAGATACATTTAAAAGGATTAAAGAAGAAAACCTCCAAGTATGTATGCTTTTCTCTTCTGTTTTGGTCAGACTTCCATTGTCAGCTTGGGTCTTTAGACTGCCTGCCTCAATCTTCCAAAAAAAAAGAATGGGGGCTGTGACAAGTTGGCAGCATCCTGAGGCCTTCCTGGGAAAAATATAATGTTCATGGTGGAAGTTTCTTCCTTCTTCTTGCTGGAAGGAACATAATGATAATGCTGATGCTTTCTTGTTCCTGAGTCTCAGGTCCACTTGAGTTTTCTAAACACAGTCTACCTACATGCTTTTTCTTTTCATCATTTCTCAGTTATTCACTTTCTGTTCTGTAAAATCAGTTCACCTGGGTCATAAGATTGCACTCGTGTCATGACCAGTGATTTACTATTTTAGTCTGGAGCCTCTGGTATCATCCAGCATCTGCACTCTTTCTGGAACACATCTTATTCTAAAATTACAGAAAATGTAATCCACAGAAAACTAAAATAAAATTAGGTAATTGTCATCTGACTGCTAGACAACTGCTATCCCAGATAAAGAAAATAAAATTATCTCAACCAATACAGGTCAAGCTAAAATCATCCAAAACAATTCCAGGTAAGTACTGAGACACCGTGGCCATTTAGTAGCAATGG
>NW_008794093.1:518528-519664 GCF_000699145.1 Aptenodytes forsteri
AAAAAAATATAATAATGTTATTCACAATAAACAGAAAGGACACTAGATAAAGAAAATATATAGAGACCCAACATCTGAGAGAAGAGGTCTGGATCCAGGCTTTATTGGTTTAAAATGAAAGCAAATGCCTCCAAGAAAAAAAAAATCCTGTGACAGGTTTCTGAGAATTGGTATATACCTGGCAAAATTACACCAGCTGTTGCATTGGTAAATACAGTTGAGACACCCCTTAGGATTAGAACTACATTTGTAAGGGAAAGAAGTGCTTTTCTGAGTTTGAATGCTTTTAATAACACTTCCTGCTTCAATTCCTAGAGGATATCATGAACTTTAACTGCAGACCTGTAAAAATAAAATATTTTTTTCTTTAACAAATAAAAGAATTCTATACATTAGGAGGCTCTGTATTACTTGTAATGAGAACATTTGTCATAAATTCTGAATAATAAGCATTAACTGCAATAAATATGTCTTTCAGAACAAAACAGGTACTTTTATTGTTATTAAAAACTTGTCATTGTAAACCAATTGACATTAAATGCCTCTATACAAATGCATGTAGCATGGGGAATAAACAAGAAGAGTTAGGGATGTGCGCATGCCTGCAGGGCTACGACCTTATTGGCATCACGGAGACGTGGTGGGATGCCTCCTGTGATTGGAGTGTTGGCATGGAGGGATACAGGCTGTTTAGGAAGGACAGGCAGGGGAGACGAGGAGGGGGTGTCGCCCTCTATGTCAATGACCAGCTGGAGGGCATGGAGCTCTGCCTGGGGATGGATGAGGAGCCGACCGAGAGCTTATGGGTCAGAATTAAAGGGAAGGCAGGGACAGGTGACATTACGGTGGGGGTCTGCTACAGGTCATCTGACCAGGAAGAGCGAGTGGATGAGGCCCTCTATAGACAGATAGGAGCAGCCTCACGCTCACAAGCCCTGGTCCTCATGGGGGACTTCAACCACCCCGACATCTGTTGGACGGACAACATGGCAGCGCATAAGCAATCCAGGAGGTTCCTGGAATGCGTCCATGATAACTTCCTTCTCCAAGTGGTAGAGGAGCCAAAGAGGAGAGGTGCTATGCTGGACCTTGTTCTCACCAACAAGGAGGGGCTGGTGGGGAATGTGAAGCTCAAG
>NW_008794093.1:521391-548686 GCF_000699145.1 Aptenodytes forsteri
ACTAAAGGGGGGTAGATTTAGACTAGATATAAGGAAGAAATTTTTTACACTGAGGGTGGTGAAACACTGGAAGAGGTTGCCCAGAGAGGTGGTGGATGCCCCATCCCTGGAAACATTCAAGGTCAGTTTGGACTCACTACGTCTGAGCAATTTGATTTATTTGAAGATGTCCCTGCCCATGGCAGGGGGATTGGACTAGATGACCTTTCGAGGTCCCTTCCAACCCAGACCGTTCTATGATTCTATGATTCTATTTTTGTCCTACTGTCAAAGTATGGATTTATTAAAGTGATCAGAACTATCTATGGGACAACGTCATTACTTGTGAAGGAAATGTATAATGGGCATCATTATAAATAATGAATGTGTATGACAAAGACTTATTGCCTCTTAGTTTTCATAATATTTTTTATTAGAATCATAGAAACAGAATGTTTGTGGTTGGAAAAGACTTTAAGAGATCATCTGGTCCAACCTCCCTGCTCATGTGGGGCCACCTAGACCCAGTTGAACAGGACCACGTCCAGACGGCTTTTGAGTATCTCCAAGGATGGAGACTCCACAACCTCCCTGGGCAACCTGTGCCAGTGCTTGGTCACCCTCACAGTAAAAAAGTGTTTCCTGATGTTCAGATGGAGCCTCCTGTGTTTCAGTTTGGGCCCATTGCCTCCGATCCTGTCACTGGGCACCACTGAAATGAGCCTGGCTCCATCTTCTTCACATCCTCCCTTCAGGTATTCATATACATTGATAAGATCCCTTCTGAGGCTTCTCTTCTCCAGGCTGAACAGTCCCGGTTCTCTCCATCCTTCCTCATAGGAGAGATGCTCTAGTCCATTCATCATTTTCATGGCCCTTCACTGGACTCTCTTGTACTGGGGAGCCCCAAACTGGAGCCAGAACACCAGGTGTGACCTCACCAGTGCTGAGTAGAGCAGAAGGATCCCCTCCCTCAACCTTCTGGCAACACTCCTCCTAATGCAGTCCAGAATACCATCAGGTTTCTTTGCTGCAGGGGCACATTGCTCGCTCACGGTCAACCTGGTGTCCACCAGGACCCCCAGATCCTTTTCTGCCAAGCTGCTTTCCAGCTGAGTGGTCCCCAGCATGTCCTGGTGCCTGGGGTTGTTCCTCCCCTGGTGCAGGGCTTTGGGCTTCCCCTCGTTGAACTTCCTGAGGTTCCTGTCAGCCCATTTCTCCAGCCTGTTGAGGTTCCTCTGGATGGCAGCATGTCCCTCTGGCATATCAGCCAGTCCTCCCAGTTTTGTGTCATCTGCAAACTTGTTGAGGGTACAGCATCTGCCCCATCATCCAGATCATTAATGAAGATGTTAAACAGGACTGGACCCTGTATTGACTCCTGGGGTACACTGCTCATTACTGACCTCCCACTAGACTTTGTGCCACTGGTCACCAGACTCTGAGCCCAGCCATTCACCTGATTGCATAAGCTAACTTCCACATAAAGAACTACCTAGAATGAAGCTTGCATGTATCCATATTATTGCAGCTGTTGAAACATCAGCTGAAGGTAAGAAATAATAATTGGCCGTATCCACTAAATGTTATACATTTTCAGCATGCTACTAATAACACAAGTGTGTGCTGTACTCATTGTTTGAGAATACTGGCAGGATTGCTCTTCTAATCATCTGTTTCATTAAGGCCATTCTTTCATTTGTGAAAATAAAACATTTATAAGAGGAAAGATTTTTACAAGACTTTTTTTGAGTTATTAGTTCTGTCACACTAATTCATACATCATGTGTGAAAGAGTGAATAAGCACTACAGGTAAAAACACATTCAACAGAATTTAGTTTTATTGATCACAATTTAATACAATCATACAGGTAGATAAAAATCAAGGTTTATTCTCCTGAAGATATTTCTTGTTAATGCCTTTGATTTCTTCTTTTGTAATTATAAGTGCAAATTTAGCAGTAATTACAAAAATGGGAAGGATACTGTTGAACTGAGATTAAAGAAATGTAGGTTTTAGAACTAAAATGGACTTAAAAAAATAAGGTACCATAAACAGTTACTGTATCTCTTTTCTAGAAGACATTTAAACTCTATGTGGCATTACGCTAAAAATTGCGCTAGGGAAGCTTACATTTCTATATACATGAAAACACCTCAGTATTTAGGTTAACAACATACTCCCAGTCTATTATTTTCTTCTCTACAGAATAAAGGTTGTCAAGATGGATGCTTCAGTTCACATTTTCTAATACAGAATGGTAATGTACACAATTCATGCTATTAAAAGCCACTGGGGACACTGCGGTGCTATAGTCTTCCCAATTTCAATTCTCTATCCTCTCTGATGGACTGATTTCTTGAAGGTAAAACAGACATAAATAATCCTTGTTTAAATTTTACTTCTTGCAAGAGAAAAATAGGTTCTTTAGATATACATATGATGAAAAGAGTCACTTCGTTTATTTAAATTACTCAGAATTCATATGGCATTGGCTGGTTCCTGTCTGTAATCCCTACCCATGGTACACACTCATGCTAATCATTCTTGCACAGCCCTCAAAGAAGTGCTTTGTCTCAAGCATACACCAGTTTAGCATACAACCTGCTCATGTCTGTATATGGCAAAGGACTTCTTCTCCAGCACAGAAATAAATCTATGTATTGGTGTTGTTTACTCAGCAGCACTTAAAACTGAAATACCCAAAAGAATTTTGTGTGATTTCTATTTAATCAACATCACACAGGCAGAGCCCCTTTGCAATACTTGCAGATGGCATCAGCGGTACTGTGACCAGGCTGTTAACTCTGCTTGGCCACCACCTCCAACGTCCAGAAGCTGAGCAGTCCCACACAATCACCCTACCTCACATGCACCGTCCTTCCACTGTTTTTCTGTAGCGTTCATCCCTTTGAAGGAACAATTGCAATGTCCAGCTATTCTTTTCTCACTGGATATAAACAGTCTCCTTTCCATCAACTGGAGAGAGCTCCGAGAATCCCAAATTACATTTTTGGGGGGCTGGGGAGGAGAGAAAGTGGTTGTTTTTTCTCTCTTTTCACTTGTGTGCAAATTACTCCTGTGCTGACTTTACAATGCCTGCAACAACCACCTAGAGCTAAGGAGTGAGACAGGTCTTGCATCACTCCATGTCTGCAGTTTAGATGACAATGGTGTATAGTCAATACCTACTTAATAGAAATGGGTTCAATGAGATTATTTAAGAGTGCCTTTCCCTACCACCCTAATGTCTTTTTCAGTTCAGAGTTTTAATCATCTCTCACCTGTGGCAAATGTGCTCTTAGAGTGTCCTTTGCCGATTGTGTGCTACCACTCAGATGCATCTCCCCACCTTAAAACATGCTACAGAACCTAATGCCTATAGGACTCCTGGCTCTTAGTTTCTTATCACGGATATCTGACTTCTGTACATTTGTATCTAATCATTGTACACATGCAAGTCACCTTAGAAGGTCTGTCCCTCCTGACACAATTAACTTTCAAAAATTAATGATGTGAATTAAACAGCATAATTTTTAGATTTACAGACTCAGGCATTCAGTGCTCAGAAATGCCACTATTACTATTGTTTGCATAACCTTCCCACCCCATTTGTGCATGTCCTATAATCCCACCTTTAACTATACAGTCACATGCTATATTTCTCATCAGCCTCTTAATGAAGTGCTGTGATACAGGCTGCTCACTGGCTATGCACTACCCAGTATTTTACTTTTTCCCATTGCATAATGGGAACTCCAAGAAGTTTTCACCTGCCCTGGTTAGCTTCCAGTGAAGATTAAAATTTATTACATACCGAGTGCCCTAATTCGTTATCAAAGTTAACTATGAACATTCATTTATATCTGATGACATAATAGTTTCTTAAGTGTCTGTATTTAAGTAGTTATCAACTGGCTCTTTTCTCAGTTAGACACTATTTGTTTTCAATTTTTCCCAACATTTTGAGCACAATCATAATAAGATGATTAAAGGACTGTTTTAGGAATTGCTTGCCAGTATCAATCTTGGGATTTAAGAGTCGTTATACAAAACATGAAGGATATTCTATACATTTGACAAACAATTGTGTGCAACCCAACCACAATAATTTTAGTGAGAATGTTTAAAAGTATTAGCCAAGCTTGACCACTATTAAGGTTAGTACAACTATTCAAATCCAGTGGGAGAGGCAGAAAGACACTACTAACTTTTTTTTGCAAATTCTACCCAAAACTGTGTTTATAATGTTAACTCTGATGAACATTGAAAGAATTGTATCTCAGAAGTATGAGTTCCATTACTGCTTGAAAACAATACACACCAAAGGCAAAATAATTATGAGAATATGTATTAAAATAATTACATTTAGTTCTATTTGCTAAACTTTGGGCATTCTATTATAAAAAAACAAGAAATTGATAAGATTATAGAACTAGGTCTCTGACATGCTCATATGCTTTCCCATGCACTTTAGTTTTACTAGTGGGAGTTTTCTGATGAATTTCCTTTATGCCGTTAATGATAACAAAGCTGTTACATATCTTGGTAGATTTATGATTAAATAGGTGAAAGATTATAGACTTGCAGTAAGAAGGTCTAACTAACATCAAATAGTTGCTTTTGAATTCTGCTGGTGTAAACTAAGGTGTTACAACAATGAGATAGGCCAAGAGATAATTTTAAATAGGATCACTTTCAGATTAACTCGGCATCAGCCTAATATTCCTCTGCTTGATACTGATAGTAAAACTTTCATTGGTTTCAGTGGTTGGAGGATCATGATGGAATACTTCTGCAGGGAAAAAAAAAGTGAATACACAGACAGTGACAGATTTCCAAAATAAAAGAAACAATTTTCAAAGTATTAGGAAAAAATTGAACACGAACAACATACCTTGGGATTAAAATGAAATAGCAATGCAAAATGTCATTGTGTCAAATTTGATATAATTCTTTATATCTTAATAGTAGTGACTACAAAAATAGTTTTTGTGCAGTTTGCCAGTTGTTTTTTTATCACAAAATAAAAATACAGTTGTTGCTGAACCTTTCCAATTCTCCTGTATAGCAATATCTAAGGAAGGACAACTATGTTAATTCATTACTAGGGAATGAATGCTTCTATTCTATTCTATTCTATTCTATTCTATTCTATTCTATTCTATTCTATTCTATTCTATTCTATTCTATTCTATTCTATTCTATTCTATTCTATTCTATTCTATTCTATTCTATTCTCTCCTATTGTCTCCTATTGTCTCCTATCCTATCCTATCCTATCCTATCCTGTTACATTCTATTGAGTGCTCTTATCTTCAACTGGCTAAACTATAAGGGAATATTAAGCAGTAGGAACAGGACACAGCTTACACATTGTACAAGTTGGTGTACAAACTAATTCTGTCCCTAACAATTTACAAACTTCAGATAAAACAAGACTAAAAAACAATGGGAGAACTTCTTCAAAAGTTCCATCCAGATGGATTGGCCAGTATCATCAGAATAAGAAATATGGATTTTTTTTTAGATCAATTTTAAGTCTAAATTAACAACTGATACTTTCATCTGTAAGTTCTTAGGAAAATAACAACTGCTATATAAACCACCAAAAGAAGAAGCATAGCTCATTTGCTTTTCATAAAAGATCAATTTAAATTTCAAGGAAAGCTAAGTAGTATCTCAGGCAAGGGACAGAATATTGCAAGCAATCACATCACCATATGTTAGTGAGATAGTTAACTCAGTTCACCAGATGAAATTTTAGCTGGAAGCAACTCTGGCATAAAATTCTTTGATATGAAGTACCTTAAATGTTGGCAATAATAGTAAACACCTTAAATTTTCATTATGGCAACTGAGCTGACAAGCAGTTATTCAAAGTCATGTAACTTGATCACTTGTTGTAAAACACTTAGATCTTCAAATGAGTTATGAAGAGCATATGAAGAATTTGGAACAGAGTTTTTCTTGGGTTTGTTTTTTTATTTTTTTTAAGTGGTGCAGAAGCAAAAAAAATTGTTTTCAGAAAGACTCCTAATCTGCTCAGATTAAGAATTTCAAGTACTGTAAATTGGTACAGTGCTGCAGAAATCAAAAGAGCTATTACAGAACAAGAAATAAAAAAGAATAGCTGCCCCAAATCAGGTCTCATATTCCAGGCAAAAAATACTTTTTTCCTCACCTGAGTCCTTTGACAAAATCTAAAATTTGGAAGTTTATGGATATTAAAAAAGGCTTCTCGGTTGAGAGGAAGGGTACATCGTTCACCAGAGAAGGTGATGGTTATCTAATATAATAAAAACTTCCCAGCATTTGAAAAAAGAAAGAAGAAAAGACAAATTGAATGTTGTGTTTGGAATGAAGGATGCAGAGAACCTGGAAAAAACAAACATTTTTTCTTCAGGAATATGGCAAATGTGTGATCAAAATGCAGTTTTTCTGAAGCTTCAGAAAAAAATATCTCCGACTTGAAAGTTAGGGCATGTCCACAGTGAAATTCAGGTTGACCCTGAGTTTGATTATCACTTGCTGACACACAACTGAAGTCAGAAAAAATACATCATAGATAAAATATGTAATACATTTACCTATTATGTACTGTGACCTGTTTAATCCTTTCATTAGAATTAGGCAAGTACAAGCCACAAAATCAGAAAAAATACATCATAGATAAAATATGTGTGATACATTTCTATTATGTACTGTGACCTGTTTAATCCTTTCATTAGAATTAGGCAAGTACAAGCCACAAAAATTAGGTGAGCAATGACAATACACACACCATTACTTCACACTTTCAACACGTTATATGATAAAGTAAGAATACTAATGTTATGTAAACTATGCAGCTTGTCATCATTAAGGTAATTGTAGATAAAGTTATGTGTATTACCTACTAGCAGAGTTATTTTACCTACAGAGCTTCTTTTACTCCCAATTTAAACTGTTGCTATTTTCTTTCCTGTCTCTTAAGTTATGACCGTTATGGTTCATGCTGGACATAAGAGCTGAGAAATTTTAATTAGGCGTTACCTTAATGGGAATACATACTAAATGTTAATCTTATGTTCCAAACATTATTCATCTATGTTTTCCCAAGAAAAATGAGATAATTAACCTCCTCCAACAGTCTGATGGAGAATGGACTTTATAAAGGTTGTTTCAGACAGAACATTTTTTCCTTTCAGCTATCCTGAAAATAGGTGCTTTGTAACACACACTAGCATAATCCAAGGGGAAATGGTTAGCGATCTGCTGCACCACTTAGACACACACGTCTATGGGGCCAGATGGGATCACCCAAGGGTACTGAGGGAGCTGGTGGAAGTGCTCACCAAGCCACTTTCAAGCATTTATCAGCAGTCCTGGCTAACTGGGGAGGTCCCAGTTGACTGAAGATTAGCAAATGTGACGCTCATCTACAAGAAGGGCTGGAAGGAAGATCCAGGGAACTACAGGCCTGTTAGTCTGACCTCAGTGCAAGGGAAAATTATAGAGCAGATCATCCTGAGTGCCATCACAAGGCATGTGCAGGGCAACCAGGTGATCAGGCCCAGTCAGCATGGGTTTATGAAAGGCAAGTCCTGCTTGACTAACATGATCACCTTAAGACAAGATGACCTGCTTAACAGATGAGGGAAAGGCTGTGGATGTTTTTTACCTGGACATTAGTAAAGCCTTTGACACTATTTCCCACAGCATTCTCTTGGAGAAACAGGCTGCTCATGGCTTGGACGGACATACTTTCACTGGGTAAAGAGCTGGCTGGGCCCAAAGGGTTGTCGTAAATGGAGTTAAATCCAGTTGGTGGCCAGTCACAAGTGATGCTTACCAGGGCTCAGTATTGGGGCCAGTTCTGTTTGTTTGATATCTTTATCAATCATCTGGATGAGGGAATCGAGTGCACCCTCAGTAAGTTTGCAGACGACACCAAGTTGGGCCTTGGGTGTTGGTCTGCTTGAGGGTAGGAAGGGTCTACAGAGGGATCTGGACAGGCTGGATCGATGGGCCCAGGCCAACTGTATGCGATTCAACAAGGCCAAGTGCTGGGTCCTGCATTTGGGGTCACAACAACCCCATGCAACGCTACAGGCTTGGGGAAGATTGGCTGGAAAGCTGCCTGTCGGAAAAGGACCTGGGGGTGTTGGGCACCAGCTGGCTGAATATGAGCTGGCAGTCTGCCCAGGTAGTCAGGAAGGCCAATAGCATCCTGGTTTGTATCAGAAATAGTGTGGCCAGCAGGAGTAGGGAAGTGATTGTGCCCCTGTACTCGGCACTGGTGAGGCCGCACCTCAAATACTGTGTTCAGTTTTGGGCCCCTCACTACAAGAAAGACATTGAGGTGCTGGAGTGTGTCCAGAGAAGGGCAACGAAGCTGGTGAGGGGTCTGGAGAACAAGTCTTATGAGGAGCGGCTGAGGGAACTGGAGTTGTTTAGCCTGGGGAAAAGGAGGCTGAGGGGAGACCTCATTGCTCTCTACAACTACCTGAAAGGAGGTTGTAGCGAGGTGGGTGTTGGTCTTTTCTCCGAAGTAACAAGCGATAGGACGAGAGGAAATGGCCTCAAGTTGCGCCAGGGGAGGTTTAGATTGGATATTAGGAAAAATTTATTCACTGAAAGGATAATCAAGCATTGGAACAGGCTGCCCAGGGAAGTAGTTGAGTCACCATCCCTGGAGGTATTTAAAAGACGTGTAGACACGGCACTTAGGGACATGGTTTAGTGGTAGACTTGGTAGTGTTAGCTTAACAATTGGACTTGATAATCATAAAGGTCTTTTCCAACCTAAATTATTCTATGATTCTATCTTTCTTTGTTCTATAAATGTTTCAGAGGCAATTCTTTGGTCTGTTAAATAATCAGCAGCAACATCAGAGTCTGAGTGAAATAAACTTAAATATAAAGGCTATGAATAACACTTAAAATTAAAATTGGTGCTTAGTCAACTTCACCACTTCTCTCCACAGAATTTTTTTCAGGTTTGCTATTTGACAGCACCCTTTCCTGGCCCTCATAACACCTAAGCTTTTGCTGGCAGTCCCCTAATGTCATATAGTGCAAGACCTGTACAAAGATGGAGGCAAGGACTTCTGATATTTAAAAAGACTACTTTTTTGATTTGGAGATTAGAATATTGTAATGCTTTTAGAGAAAGGATTACACTCTTAAAGAGAGAACCTGAAAGACCCCAGATGTCTACCAAAATATTTCATTATCCATGAGGTTCCAATGAACAGAAGAAGCAAAAGTCACTCAAACTCAGCCAGAGAAGAGGAGAGACACACTTCCTCTTCAAATGGCGCTACTACTGGGAATGCTGTTATTAGCATCTAAATCTGAAATATTCTAGGGGGAAAAAAAAACAAAACATAAAAAAACCCACCAAAAAACTTCCCAAAACTCAGAAAGAATTTCACTGCCATGGGAGCAAGTTACCCAACACCCACTAGGCTGGCTACAGGCCCAAACAATTTTATTTAATCTAAGACTGACCAAATAAAAAGCTTTGTTTGCTACAGTACTCTGCTTCAATTAAGTATATTGAATGCATATTATTGCTATATTTTTGTAGAGATTGTAATCCTAGTACCTTTAATTTTGTCATAGGATTGTTAAGGTTCAAGAAAACCAATGTTGCATTATTTACACTGTACAATCTGTTTATCCCAGCTATATATATTCAGAAAGGTGGGAGACAAGACTTGATTTTACTTCCTCTTGATTAACAAGAATGAGGAGCTCAGTTCAACATTACCCTAACATAGAGTCTTGCATGCAAAATGCAGAGCAGACCACAAGGTAGTCATAGCTGCTTGCTTCATGAATCTTCAGTCTTCAAATAAACTAAAGTTAGAACTTGCTTATAGTCTTTGATTATGAAGAAGGTGTTAATAACTTCAACATTTTTTCCCCACTTCCTTAAAAAATGTTGATCTCTCTGCCACTCTGCTTCTCTTATTCCTTAGACCATCATTATCACTCTGTTGAATACCAACATCAGCAATGCATGCAACTAAGTTCATGCCTATTACAAAAATCCAGCTGATTTAGTCTCTTCTCCAGCAAGATGTACCTGTGTCATAGGCACCTTTCTGTGTAATAAACATATGGAATAGAGCTGCCATAAAAAGAAAGCAAGCTAAAAAGAGATTATACTGCTTCCTGCAACCCTCCTTAAAAGATAAGTTATAGAGAAAGAGAGAATCAGACTCTTCTCAGACATATGTAATGGTAAGATTGGACTAGATATTAGGAAAAAAAAAGTCTTACCATGGCTAAGCACTGGAACAGGTTGCTGAAACAGATTGGGGAATATCCATCCTTGGAGATATTCAGAACTCAGCCGGACAAGGCTGTGAGGATGATCGAAAACTAACAACTGTCCTAGTTTCAGGTGGGATAGAGTTAATTTTTTTCATAGTAGCTGATATATTACCATGTTTTGGATTTAGGAGGAGAATAATGTTGAGAAGACACTGATGTTTTAGTTGTTGCTGAGCAGTGCTTACACTAAGTCAAGGACTTTTCAGCTTCTCATACTGCCCTGCCAGTGAGGAGGCTGGAGGTGCACAAGAAGCTGGGAGGGGACACAACCAGGACAGATGACCCAAACTGGCCAAAAGAATATTCCATACCATATGACATTATGCTGAACAAAAAACTGCAGGGAGTTGGCCAGGGGGGTGCGGCCGCTGCTCAGGAACTGGCTGGGCATAGGTTGGCAGGTGGTGAGCAATTGCAGTGTGCATCACTTGTTTTGTATATTCTTTTATCATTATTATTATTTTCCCTTCCTTTTCTGTCCTATTAAACTGTCTTTATCACAACCCACGAATTTTACCTTTTTTCCAATTCTCTCGCACATCCCACTTGAGGGGGGGGGAAGTGAGCGAACGGCTGCGTGGTGTTTAGCTGCCTGTCTGGTTAAACCACAACACAACTAAAACAGATTGCCCAGAGAGATTGTGAAGTCTCCATTCTTAGAGATATCTAAACTCTGACTGGACAAAGTCCTGGGCAACAGAATCAAGTTGACTCTGTTTGAGCAGGAGTGTTGGCATAGGCAATCTCCCGACGCCCCTTCCAAACTCAACTATCCTCTGATTCTGTTATGATGCTGACAACATGAATAGTGATTTTTTTGTTCTTGTTGTTCTATCATTTTATTCTTTTCCTACTTTTTTTTTTTTCCACTCCAGGTTGACCTGAAGGTGGCTTTTAGGAGATGTCTTAGGCAGAAAAACACCCCCAGGGATTCATTTCAGAATTATCCAAATTACTGTTTGTCCAGAAGTGAAAGGCTTCATAATACTTTTCTATTAACTTTTCACTGACCTTTTAGTGGTTTAGATCACATTAAAATTAGAAGTATTATCCCAAAATGAAATCAAAGCAATAATACCAAAATCAGTATTATTGTTTTTTCAAAGCTTTCTCCTTTTGGAAGAAATGGTTTGTTGAATGTTACCTAAATCCATTGAGTTTAGGCACCTTCCAGATTGCATTTTTTTTCAGAAAAACATATCATATACCTTAAAAAATGAAAGTCTGAGTTATAAAACCAGAGCCCAGCATTTAGTGAGAATATTTCTAAAGACTGGATGAGATGACAACTATATTCTTGCAAACCATCTCCTTATGATTTTGACATTCTGTGGTACCATAAAGCATTATGGTATTTTACAGCAAGAGACTTGAAGATATATCTGCTTAGGCTGACATGATTTAGACACTGATAATAATGCATCTTCAGGGCCTGAATCGTTATCTTTCCCTTCTGTCAATATATTAAAATTTGCATTTACATTTGTCTTTTAGTGTTTCATCACATAGCATATGTTATAAAAAATTGGAAAGAATTTAGTAAGGCAAAATGCTTCCAGTACATAATAATATAGTTGACAGTGTTGGGTCAAGCAATTAGTAATATATAAACCTGGCTAGGTATAAAAAATACATTAAAGTAACAGAAAAAGTAAGTTAAATTCATCTGATATTAAAATGGTTCATTTAGTGAACAATGTACTGCAATATTAAAGTGGTTATAATCTGTGTGAGGACACTGAACCATCAATTGATAGCAAGGGTCAAATTTAACTGAGATTTCCTTCAGTTGACAGAGTCAGATTTTAACTTAAATTACTTGCATGTCATCATATCAAATGGTAGAAATCTAAAGCTGGTGTTTTGAACCAGAACTGAAAGGAGATCTGGAAAACAGAATATAGTTAATCTTTGGATGTGTAATTTATTAATATGAGGTATCTCCAAAACTTTTAAACCTGTCAAGACACCTAGTTATACTGGTATTTGGAGACACAACTGAAAATTTTCCAAAGAGATTCATAGAAGCAGAGCCCAACAGTTTTTTAAACTTCTCCACAGCATCCCTCTAGGCTAGATTCTCCAGAGCAAAGAACTGTGCATTTTTGTAAACATACCTGTTTAGGTGCTAAACTTATGTCTTCTGGATTTTTTCTGTCTATAAACATCAATTCTACTTTTTCACTCTGTATATTCTGAATATTTCTGTCAAGGAAAATGGGCTTAAGTGAGAAGGGCCATTAACAAAAACCTCTTATTATTTCTGGATATGTTGTCTGTACATTACATTGACTTTTGGTAGGGTCTTTCATTAGAGTCAATGCAAGTCAGTTTTAAGCTATAGCATCCTGCACAAGTCTAACATTTGAAAAACACTTGAAAATGCTTAGGCAGCTGGTAAATAATCATACCACAGAATACAGAAGCTCCCTTTTATACAGGTCTGCAAAGTTACTGTTTAGGAATTAAATTTTAATTCAGAAGAGGGTATCCTCCTGAAGTTAAATAAAGGTGAATACATAATCGATTTTTTTACATTATGGTCTTAGTTTAGCTTAATTTTAACTTCTAGCCTAGCATCTTATGATGCAAACTGAAGCAACCTGAGAGTGAGCTTCAGAAGTGTTGTGCTTCTTATGACACAGCTGTCATTACATCTTTATTATTGTGCATAATAATTTAGTTCTAAAGCATTGAACAGAGAGAAAAGGCAAAGATTTGCACATTTTGTACCTCATTATCCACCAAGAGGCCCCAGGTATAAAAAGAGCAGCCCACAACTAAGGTCTAAGAAGAAAGATGTTTATACTTTTCTCTGACCACAAGTACCAAATCAAGATTTAGTGTTAGCTATTTCTGCAAGAAACCACAGCTATGATTAATTCTCATCAAGATACACTGGACAGAAATGGCAGGCTTCTTTTTAAGTTTATGTTAATTGGCAGTAAATTAAATTAATTAAAATTCCCCTAGTCAAGACTTTTTTGCCAGCAACACAAGGCCACGATGACCTATGTATTTCAGGATCAAACCCTTGTAACGAACAGACAGGTTGGAATATTCTCACAGCCAGTAGCAGATCTGCGCACTCAATAAGAGTGACACATATGGCTTGCTGCCTGCTCCCAAAAATGCACAGGCAATGCTCCATCTCTCCTGAATTGTATGGGAAAGACTACCCCAAAGTATAATAAAACAAAACAAACAGCCACTTCAAACAGGAAGTCATCACTCCAAAACATTTAGCATTTCACATTAAAAAGAAAGTAAAAAGCAGCAACCAACTATATCATGGTGATCTTTAAAACATTTTCCTGATGTATAAGGGCACAATCAAACAACCTAACAGTCTAGGTTAAGACTATTAAAAGTATGAAATCTATTAAAGAGTAATATATCTGCAGACAGCACATACACAATATTAAGATTAAGGTGAATTTCTGTTTGGTACAGCAAGATCATTTCAAGCTTGGGTAGTATTTTCAAAATGTCTAACAGTTCAGAGGTCAAAACATTTCAGAAAAAAGTTTTATTTCTGAAAAAGAACTGTGCTCATATTAGTTCTGGTATAAAACAGCATACAAAAGTTTACACATGCAAACCTGCATGAATCCAAATGCTAGCCACCTTGTGAACAATGAGATAAAATGTTCTTTGATGTTCTCTTCATTAGATCCATTGGCAAGTGGAAGATAGTTTTAAGAGGAACATATATTCAAATAATAACTAAGGCTTCAAAGACATAGTAGGAAAGGCAATTGTTCAAGTATTTTATCTGCTCTCTGATTTTTTTTTTTTTAAAGAGTAGAATTTAAAAGAAAAATAATAATGTTAAAGTACATTTTCTGAGGGAAAAAGTAAAATGTCTTTTGTATGGACAATTTTACATAACCATGGTCATGTTATAGATAGGAGCAGAAGGCTTTGTTTGGTGGTGTCAGATATTGGCTAAAACATGAAGCAAGAACAAAAATAGAATGTCAGCAAAAAAGACAGACAACTTTAAATGAAAATATATTTCTGAAGTACATTAATCCATTTATACAGTGATCTAAATGAGTATTGTTAAATTTTCATTAGTTTATAGAACCCTTAGGCCATATGAATAGTGCTAAAAATCCAGCAACAGACTTCAGAGCAGCTTTTCTGGTTATATCATTAATGTCACATTTAATTTATGTTTATGCCTTGTAATTAAAGCTTTTTTAAATTTTCCATATTTTAAAGTCAAACTTGCATGTTCACATACTTACAAATTCATACTTACAGCAGGCTCAATGAAGCATATTGTTAAGGAGTTAGATGGTTTCGATCCACAACCTCCAGCACTCTCTCAGGTTGCCATTTTCAACAAGTTAATTCTTTCAGTCTGGGATCTTATCACCTTGCTACTTACTCTTCTGGTTAGATAGCTTCAAGCCTCTCATGCAACAGAACCGAGCACATACTCTGCAAGGATTATTACATTATCTCCTCCTTAGATCACTAACTGTTTCACTTCTATTGCTGTACAAATATTATGTAATGTTTGTTACATAATGTAGAAAAGGCCTGTATATTTTCCCATTAGAAATTTATCAAATGCAGCTTACTTTTCATATTTTACATTATTCAAATCTGAAAATCCTTTCCACCACCATTGCTCTCAAAGGACTATTTACTTGAAAATATTGCTAAGGTGTTAAATCCTCCTTATGAGTTCTGAGACAAATATATGTATTTATGGAGGAAAAATCCAATCATGCAGTAGTTCTCTATAAAGGGCTGTAAGTACTGAACAGTAGAAGCTTGTGTTTTCCGTAAGGTTGCTCTTGTGGGAGAGACGGAGAGGTAAAACCAAGATAAAAAGCCAATAAGAACAGAATTCATTTAAAGCTCCCCTAAGGTTTTATCAGAAAAGTGATTTAAAAATAATAATAATAGTAATAATAAAAGACTAGCCATGTCTTTTTAAAAGACAATAAACATCCAGGACACTGCTCTGTAACTCTAGTTTCTTCTTGATTTGTATCCTTTCTTCTTTCAAACTAAACCTTTCAGAGCATATTTCCAGCACGATCTTTGTCAGAACTGGGCTTCTGCCTCAGTGAATTTCTAGGTACATCAGCCAAAGCGATTTTGAATACATATCATTGTACGGTGAAACCTGGGATATTTTAAAAACAAAACCAAATTGCCTTTCAGCATAAGTTTAGTTGAAAGATTTATATTTGTTTGTTTCCCTATCTCCAGTCTCCCAGAACAACCTGTAGCCTGGTGGTGAAAATGCAGTGCTGAACTGTGCTGATCAACTCATTTACATGAGCTTAAAGCTGGTTTTCTATGAGTCAGCATTGACAAGTTTGGGCTAATTGCTGTTACAGAAACTTTCCCATAATCTATCATTCTCTGTCAAACGGATACAGTAAAATCTGTTGATTTTTACCAAGTAGCATTCCCAGTGAAGAAGAGTTTCACTGAAAAATTCTGACCACCTAGAATTACAGTATTAATAGCCCTACTAATATAGGAATAACAATTTCAGGACAGTTGAACCCACTTTCAGGAACAATGACTTGGTTATGACCCTCTGATTTTTGGGACGCTTTTCAGAACCCGTATCTTCACGTAAAAATATTAAGAGTAAAAAAAAAAAAAAGGCAACATCCAAATATCCTAAAGCTAAATTATTATCCTATGATTATGAAAGTCTCCCCACTACATTCCGTCATGAAATCAAATGCCAATTACTAGGGGCTTTGCATGTATTTGATGCAACTACAGAGTAGCTGAGGAACAAAGAAAAATACTGCAGAATCTGGCCAATATCTGAGTAAGAAAGAAAACCAACTCATGTATTTCCTTCAACTGTAGATATTCCAAAGTAGCCCCAGGGAAAATGCTAAGTAATTTTGCCAAAGCAAGGTCAACATGATGCAGTAATTTGGCCAAGAGGGCACTCACTTTAACAGGAGGCAGATCTTTGGCACATTAACTTTTAACAAACCTAAAGTGCTTTAGGCAAACTGCACTGAAAGAGGTAACCACCAGGTGGTTTCTGGCTGTTGTATTTATCCTTCTGCAATTTAAAATACCATAAAAGTGTCTTCTTATTAGAAGAAGTCTAAAAGTAATTGTTTCAGATATGGATTGGTTAAAGGCGAAAAATCGTGACATAGATAAAGCACATCAGTCCTTTAAAAAGATGGAATAAATAAGTTTGTAGGTATCTGGGATGTTGAACAGTAACAAAAAGTGAAGAAGGTGCAAGATTTAGGTTAGATACGACATTACTGCATAGTCTTATAATTATCAGTGAGGGCTGTGTCATTTCTCTTATAAGCTTCAATGGACACTACCTTGAATATATTGTGTACAAAATACCTGAATTAATTCACTCCTGCAATCTATGACTTTTTGACAGTGAAGGAAAAGAAAAGGTATATTTCAGGCTTTTTAAGTAGTTTTTTACTTCATACTATTAAGAAGAAAGAGTATAATTTTTTTTTTCTTGTGTGTGTGTGTATAAGTGTAAAATAGGCAATTAGGTAGTCTGACCTCTCATATATGACTTTTAAAAGCTAAGCTCAGATATCAAGTGCATAAGAAAGCAGAACTGGACTTTAGTGGCACTAGTTTGGAGGAGTCAGATGAAACTGTTCAGGGAAAAATTTTGAATTTAGAATTAAACTGAATAGACACTTCGGTATTATCATGGCATTTGTATTTCAGAGCTGTGCATGTGGTCATTTTAGACTGTATTGTTATACAAATATGTACACACGTATCTACTGTATATATATGTATGAACTCTACATATGTATCAACCCTCTCTATATACATACTTATATGTGCATATCCCAACTAATGAATCAATTAGTTTCAAATTTTGATATGAAGAAGTATGTTAAAATGTGTCACAATATGAGTGGGTCTGTCCACATTTTCACAGATACCCTTTGTTCTGGTTTTCACTGGGATAGAGTTATTTTTCTTCATAGTAGCTGGCATGGGGCTATGTTTTGTATTTGTGCTGGAAACAATGTTAATAATACAGGGATGCTTTCGTTGTTGCTGAGCAGTGCTTACACAGAGTCAAGGCCTTTTCTGCTTCTCACACCACCCCACCAGAGAGTAGGCTGGGGGTGCACAAGAAGTTGGGAAGGAACACAGCTGGGACAGTTGACCCCAACTGGCCAAAGGGATATTCCATACCATATGACATCATGCTCAGCATATAAAGCTGGGGGAAGAAGGAGGAAGTGGGGGACGTTCAGAGTGATGGCATTTGTCTTCCCAAGTAACTGTTACACGTGATGGAGCCCTGCTTTCCTGGAGACGGCTGAACACCTGCCTGCCGATGGGAAGTAGTGAATTAATTCCTTGTTTTGCTTTGCTTGCACATGTGGCTTTTGTGCTTTACCTTAAACTGTCTTTATCTCAACCCACAAGTTTTCTCACTTTTACGCTTCCAATTCTCTCCCCTATCGCACTGCAGGGGGAGTGAGTAAGTAGTTGTGTGGTGCTTAGTTGCCAGCTAGGGTTAAACCATGACACCCTTATAACAGGCTGAATACTAGTCAGTAACAGTAACATGGACCAGTGAACTTCATCAAAACAAAATCAGTGCTGCTTTTTTCTCAGGGCATTTGTAAAACTTTTTTTTTAATTATTATTATTCAACCAGCACCACACAGAAGTCTGTCAGTCCTGTTCTTCTATATGTACCAGTGATTTGGAACAACTGCTTTGGAAAGTCCAGTTGAAACACTTCTCTTCAAAAATGATCAGGTGAAAGGTATAAAGCTTGCTGGAATTTATAATCTCTGATTGAATGTAATTACTGTGAACTTCAGGAATAATCATAGTCACTAAGTCATATAAACTGCCTTGCACATACTTCTGTAGAAGACAGACTAATTAAAAACGTAGACAACATGCAAGCCACTATCAGAAATAAATTATAATGAAACATTAGTTTTACTTTTCACAAACTTTGTATTTGTTCATTTAATATTAAGCCCATAATGTAATGTCACATGTTCTTTGACAAACATTTTCAGGAAGAACGTTTACACATTTCTGATGTAAAATCCTATTTTTTAAGAGATAAACAGTGCTGGAGGGGAGAGATGCAACCAAAATATAACCTTAAATGTTAACAGTTTTATCTTTATTGCTAACAACATAATAAATAACTTACTACTATGAACATTTATGCCTTGCTTTCAGTCTTGTGTTGTTCCATGAGCTATTTAAGACCTACAAGAACTTGCATTATTCCTTTTTTAGAAACCTACTCTTTTACATACATCCAAGTCAGTTTCAATGAAAACAAAGTTTATTCTTAGAACTTATAAAAATACCATTTTGAAATAAAGTGGATGTCAATATTTATTTCAAAAACAAAAAAATATTTCTTCTTCAACTGAATTGTTGTTGGATTCTCTAAATTCAGTACTGTAGACAAAATAAAAATTTTAACCAACAAAATGTCATTTGTAATAATTCAGTGGCATAGAAAATTAAGGGCTATCAGAATCCAGCCCTTTGGTAAGTAGCAGACATACTGATACCATTGTAGCCATCTTTAGAGGAAATGCTGTTCAGCATGATCAAGGACTGTCTTCATGGCAGTCAGTGAAGTGTAATCATAGAAGAATCATGTTTTACACTTTAATATTGCCATTAACAGCCCTGAGAAGAACAAAGCAAATATATCATAGTCTTCCTATTCAGAAATATTTATACTTTATTCATTCAGATAACAATACCTGAAACCAAAGATTATCATATCCTTGACCTGGTGGAGGATGCTGCTGTCTTTTACCAGTAGGAACAGTAATCCAAATATAATTGTGTCTGCCCTGTTAATAATTTCATTGCACTTATGCATAGATTCTAGGTGTCATGGATAAACACACCCCAAAATGTATATTGTTAAATATAATGCACTGAAAAAACCCCTTAATTAGAGCATTTATAAATACATCTTCCTCAATCCCCTTGGAGGACAGATACATACCGGATATCTTCATGATCTCTCTTATGATCTGCCTACAATATGATTGATTGGAAATAGTACTGTCTTGTTAGAGAACACACACACAAAAAAAAGCAATATGAATTGCATAGCTTTTTGAAGAACTTTTGGATGACCTTTTTGGACAGAAATTTATTTTCAGTAGGGGCCTAACAGGTGACATACTACTCTTCCTGTTGCTCAACATACCTAAGGAGTAATGAAAGGGCAGCAGTTCTCGCATTTTTAGTATGCAAAAAGCAAACAATTTTTTCTCTTGTCACTCAATGTAGCTACTCTTCATAAATGCCATTTTGAGGAATTTGGTAGCGAGTGACTGGATTAAAGGGAAGGAGTTCACCTGAATTAAGAGTCTTGTGATTGAGAAAGAAGCTAAAACCCAGAGATTTTAATCTAATTCACTAAGTGCAGATACCTCAAGGCCAATATTCACCCGTATCCACATTGTAGAACTAATGCTGCTTGACAAACCAAACACAATTATCATTTAAAACAGATTTCTGAGGGAGAACACAATAAAGTTAAGTACCACAGTAATATCTAGCTGGAATATTTCTCACTTGGAGGCTGAAATCTATACATAAGATACAATTTCCTTCCTATGTCTCTTTAGTTGTAATTATGACTAATACAAAATTCAGAGGATTTTTATAAACAATGCATCAATATACAAGTCATGTAGCTACAGTTTTTTCCCTTTCTCTTTTCAGCTGACAGCTTGAAAACTGAAGAGCTTAATCACATGAATTTCTTCATTGTATATCTTTCAAACATAAAAGAATACAGAATTATTTCATGGTCTATGATTTAAACCACAAGAAAAACAAAATTCAAAGCCACACCATTTGTAAAAGAAGTGTATGCTCTCCTTCCTTTTCCACAACTCCTTAATATCATGTCACATGGAGTCTCAGATACAAAGCTCTGTATTTATTTATATATGAAAATGATGTGGTGCCAGGTGAGGGAGAAGGCAGTCATTTTCACTGACCTTCAGAAGCCACAAATACACAACAGAATCCTATAGTTGAATTATAGCCTATTGTGACTGAGAACCAATACTGCTGCAAACAAACAAAAATGTAATAATAGAAAAAAAAAGATGCGTACTTTTAAAATCTGGCCTTTTTTGTGTATTTATGCCATACAGACTCAAAGTGGTATGTCTCCAGTTAAAAATAAATGACGTTAACTGCACATAAATTTTGGGTGACTGTTTTATGTTTTTGTAAATCATCTGGCAAATAAAGGTACATAAAAACACATTGTATGTGAGAAAACAGGGCTTATTACAGAGGAGTTTGCATTGCCTCATACATCACCAGTTCCATGTGTACACCACTCCATTCGCATCACACTGCATTCAGGGTTCATATGTCAGCATGGTAACTGACAGATCAGTAGGAAAGCCATTTCAATATACTCATTCAGGCTTGTTTCACGAAATCTACTCAGCTGAAAGTTGGACTAAAAATTTTGCCCCTTCTGTATGAACAGTGAGAAACACTAACTTTACATAAAATTTCAGATGGATCTACTAATTTTCAGAGCATAAACCAAATAGGAACATAGTAATATAGCACGGACAATGATTTTCTCAGAAGACCCATGAGACCTGGCCAATTATATGCCTTCTGAAGGCAGATATGTCAGAATCTAAACATATATGATAGAATGGTTTCAGTTGGAAGTGACCTTTGAAGATCATCGTGTTCAACCCCCCCCACCATGGGTAGGGACATATTTCACATAGAATCATAGAATGGTTTCTGTTGGAAGAGACCATAGAAAGACTGTTATAACTTCTAATAGTTTCTAGACAAAAGGAGCCCTGCACTGATTGTTCAAGAAAATGCCAGAAGCTTACGACAGCTTTTGCTAAGTTACCTTATTTCATTTAATTTCTCCCCATAAAAGTCCATCCCTGTTCTCACAGCAACTGGATCACTAGTGCAAGGTGACAGCACTTAGAATTTTGCTCTGCCGCATCCTTCACAGGGGTAATTTTGCATATGTTGTTTAATCAGTCCTACAAGAAGTTTCATGAAATTTGATCTGGATAGATTGGAACATTGGGCAACCATCAATGGCATGAAATTTAAGAAGACAAAATGCAGGATTCTGCACCTAGGGTGTTGGACACAAATATAGACTGGGAGAGGAGTGGCTGGAGAGCAGCCCTGTAGAAAGGGATCTGGGGGTGCTTGTTGGCTGCAGGCTCAATAGGAATTAGCAGTGTGCCCTGGCAGCCAAGAGGGCAAACTGCATCCTGGGGTGCATCAAACACAGTATAACCACCTGGTCAAGAGAGGGAATTATCCCTCTCTATTTAACATTGATGTGGCCTCACCTTGAGTACTGTGTGCAGTTCTGGTCCCCACTGTTTAAGAAGGATGTGAAAGTCTTTGAATGCATCCAGAGGAGGGCAACAAAGCTGGTGAAAAGGCTGGAAAGAATGTCCTATGAGGAGCAGCTAAGGACTCTGGGTTTGTCTAGTTTAAAGAAAAGGAGGCTGAGGGGTGACTTCATTGCTCTCTACAGCTTGCTGAGGAGAGGAAGTGGAGACAGAGGTGCTGATCTCTTCTCCTGGGTATCCGGTGACAGGATGTGTGGCAATGGGTCAAAGCTCCCACAGGGAGGTTCAGACTTCATATTAGGAAGCATTTCTTTATCAAGAGGGTGGTCAAACACTGGAACAGGCTTCCTGGAGAGGTGGTCAATGCCCCATGCCTTTCAATGTTTAAGAGGCATTTGGACAATGCCCTTAATAAGATGCTTTAACTTTTGGTCAGCCCTGAATTGGTCAGGCAGTTGGACTAGATGATCATTGTAGGTCCCTTCCAACTGAACTATTCTATTCTATTCTATTCTATTAAAAATGAACATTTTAGAATGCAGACACATGAGCAGATGTATTCTTGTTTGGAGAAACTGTATCCCCAATCCTGGTGGCATTTAGCATGTCAGTTTTGAGGCACTATAATAGCAATATGATATCTCTTAGAAAGAAGGCAATCAATGTAGACCCTCCTTTGAACATTGAGCATGACACTACCAAAAAGGATAGTACTGCTTAATAGAATATTATGCCTTTGAGAAGTGTGAGATTCAGAGTTTTCAGACTAAAAATTCCTTCCTGTGTCAGGCACAGACATTTGAATTTTGAAGATTAGCCCTTAACCCCATTTATGTAGCTCTTCCTGAAACAGAAAATTTCAATAACTGTATATGATTGCTTTCAAAAAAGTTCAGAAAATTTCAGCTTCGTTCCACAACCAAACACAAATTATAGTCTCATCGTATACATTTCACAAGGGAAAAATGCATACTTTAAAAAATTATGGCATTCAGTATTTTTTTCTGAATATTTTTCCTAGTATCCATTTGTAAAAACAAATATTTATTCTCTAATAGCTCAACAGTACCCATTGTTTCCATTTGTTTTTAACTACATATTAAGATCACGTTACCGCAAACTGATAACACAAATGCAGCTCTCTTATTAATGGTTAATCCAAGTGTGCTATTTCATGGACTTGTCATTAGAAGACTTTTAATCTACCTAAAACCTCATTGATTTTTTTTCATTAATTGCTAATGCAAGCTTCCTTGAATTTTGAGCTGTACACATACTTCTTTAATGGATGAATAAACAGTATTAAGCACACTGAAGCCAAGTCTCTTGAGATGGATGGGCTCCAGCGCAAAGCAAATCAGCAAGATGTTTCCACTGGTGTCTATCACAGGATCTATACAAAACCAAAAGAAGGCGCTGTCTTTAATTCAAAGACCGTACTTTGATACAAACAACAGAAAGAGAAGTGATGATTCTACTGACATCAGTAGTCTAAACTCACAATCTTTACACAGGAATGTGTAATACATTCATTACATTACATGTAATACATTATATTACATACAATAATGTAAAAATACACACACATATATATATATACATGGTAATCGCTGATGTCCTGATCATTTACTCATTTATGTACACATAAACAAAATTAATGTGCACACTTCCTTCTTTCAGCCTTGCTAAAGTCATTACCTTATTTACATGATCAAATTGTTCTGTGCCTTATTTTCTATTCTTTTTAATATTTTAGAGGTACAGAACAGCATATTAAAAAGAATATATAATTGTATCACTAAAGCAATATCTAGGAAGACTAGTATTCCATTCATTATTTTAATAAAACAAAAATTATTAAACCATAAATTATAAATCTTTATACATTACATTATACTATAATAAATATAATATAATTGTGATAAACTATATTATAATCTGAATTTTAAAACTCCTGTTATTATTTCAAGTTATATTCACTGTGCTTTATTAGAGCTGCAGGATAGAAAAAGCTTCACTTCAGCAGTAAAAAGAGAATTGTAAAATTTATCCCAAGTACTGGCTATGACAGGAGGTAGAAATTTTAGTTTTACCAAGTAAAGAAATTTGTTTCACTCTTTTTTTATTGCTTTATAATATGTCCTTCACACACAGTATACAACTAGCCACTGGGCTTGAATATGTTCCTCACATCTCCTGGTATTAGTATTTTCAGTTGCTAGGGAGCACTGCAACATCAGCTGAATGTGGTGTGGTCTGTACATTCTTTTTAGAGCTTCTCTTCTCCATAATTTCTTCAGTGATCCATGCATACATCTGGCATCACTGGCCTCTCAGGGTTCCCCACTAAATACACATTGTGCTACTTTGACTTAGAAATAGTTAAATAGTATATGACTTTCCCATGTTTTCAGCACAGCTATTAGTGCTGAAAGATTGTCTTTGCTGCAGGTTGACAAAAATCTGGCTTTGTAGGATTAAAAAGATCCCGTCTCTACTTCTATTGCTTTGTGGATTCTCTGGGATTTCAAAGGTGTTCAAGCACTGTTAGAAAATGAGAGAGAACATAACTTGACAAAGGTTCAAATTTCACTTGGGTCTTGCATGAATTAGTGGACTAGTTCATTTTTTTCTGAATTGATTTGATCACCTTCATTTCAATGTAAACATCATAAATCTATCAGCATTCACTTGACTAACCTGCAGGAGAAACATATGGTGAATTTACACTCTAGTTTGTGAAAAAGCTGCGATGATTCTAATAATTTTGTGAAAAAGCTGTGATGATTCTAATAAACAGAAGTAATAATTACATTATATCGATGTTTCATTAAAGAAACTAAAACCTGCATCTTCCAAATACTTAGTATAATAAAATATGGCATTCCATGGATCTGGTGTTTTTTTCCATGCATAAATAATTCTAGTATTTTTTAAGGTATGACATTCTTATTCATGTAAATCAAAATTATTTTCAACCAATAGCTATTCAGCCAACCTTTTTTGACGAAACAAAACTTACAAAACTAGAAGTACAATGTTCAAACACAGATGTAAGTCTGCAACCAAAATTTAGCCTAATCCTCTCTCCTTGCTGGAACATTTAGAGGACATGCTGATTCCACAGAACTGCAGCTCATAGTTTAAATCCTCATTTTTATTGTCAACCCTATTCCTCAAAATCCTTAATTAAAACCTACTGAAGTTATTAACAAAAAGAGGCAAGAAAAACTTCTGGTTGCAACAGGCTTTTGAAAAAATGTTGAGTTCACCATGAAAATAATAATTTAAAAGGGTTTAATTAAAGTCTAGAATAATACCAAAAGTGCATTTCAATAAGAGCCAAGCCAAAAGTTAGAGCTCATTAAAAGGGATCTGGAGGAAAACAATATCAAAAGTCAATGGAAACTAAGAACAGAGATAGAAGAGATTATTATTTTGTCTGTCCCTCTATGTTTTTTCTTAAAGATTGCTGAGTGCTGGAAGAATTTGTCACAATTGTATAACTTCAGAGATCTGTTCCTAAGGTTTAGTTTTCCTGTCTCAGAAACCATATGAAATTCTGAATTGCAGGTCTTTATTAAAGAATAACTTAAAGCCTGCAAAGAAATACAAGCCAAGCAGATCCCTTTTTTCTTTCAGTGGGGATTTTATTTTCTTCACTTCTTGATGTTTTAATTGGTTCAGTGTGAAACCTGATACGAGCTGTGCAATTTCTTCTTAAACTCTTGAGCCACACAGAAGTTTGGATTGGATTTTACCGCCTTCTAGCAATTTTCTGTATGATTATCCTTACTTCAGCTGGCCTGTTTTTTTCCACTAAGTGTAGTGTGAGGCAGGGATGTTTGACTATAGAGCCAATGATACCAAAATTACAGGTTACTCTATCTTTTATATTCTACTTTCTTCCTCAAGGCAAGCTGAACTGCTTTCCCATTTATCTGTTATTAAAGTATGTGCACTGACTATATGGATAGTTGTAAATAGTAGCGCGAGACACAACAGGCAGAGTATCTGTGTGAAACTTCATTTGATTTTAACTTTTCTCACCTTGCATCTGCCAATTACCAATTTGAGAATATACAGTCTTCCTTCTCGTTGTGGCTGAATACTGATTAAGAAATGATTTCAATAATCAACAATCTTTGAGAAACTTAGAAATTACTTAAAAGTCTTACACTCATTATTAGTTATGAATGAAGGTACATCCTGCATATATAAACTGAATTTATGAATCACAGACTGATTGTCTATTTGCATAAACTTAAATATCTTTCAGTTCAGAAGAACTAGCTCAGTTTGTACTCCCTGGGGTTCAATCCATAAATTTATTTCATAGAAGTGATTTAAGTTCAAAGGGTGCCATTAAGTGTAGGGGAACAAATCAGTGAGACACGGAATTCTTTCTGCTAAATAATGAGTGGTTTCAGCTCCCACTGAAGGAAATATTTTTCGTCTGCAATTCCCCTCATCATGCAACAACAGCTGTGCCTTAATTTTGACAGGATGCTCACAGAAAATCAAGTAATCATTTAAGATATGTACACACTAGAATGTAAATATTCTTCTGTTTTGTTCATCTTCTTATTTATGCAATTAGAGTATGAGGCTGACTAGCAAGTTTTGACAGAGAATTACATAAATTCATTTTATAGATAAACCTCCTGTTCTAAACAAAATGTTAGGCAATCATTATATCAGACTCTTAGTTCATAAGAACTCTGGAAGCTCATTCTTAGGTATGCCCTTTATTTCTTCACTTGTCCATCCTTGAAAACTGCTATAGATTACTCAGTCCTCTATTCAGCAAATATTTGCTACCAAGGACCTGTTCTGCTAGTGCATAGTTACATTTTTACATAATTTATTTTAGTGCAGTTGCATTGATGTGAAACCAATATACAAAAAATGAACCAAGATTTCCATTTCAGCCATTTCACACCTTTGGCAGCCTGTCAGAACTTTCTTTTTCAAGCACACAAAGCAAGCCATTCCTTTATTTTTTCTCCCCCCCCCCCCCCCCCCCCTAGAGCTAGATCGAAGAGGCTACAGAAGAATGGACTTACAAAAGGGAAGTCCTGCTTGACTAACCTGATCTCATTCCATGATGAGACGACCTGTTTAGTGGATGAGGGAAAGGCTGGGGATGGTGTTTACCTGGACTTTAGTAAAGTTTTTGACATCTTTTCCCACAACATTCTCCTGGAGAAACAGGCTGCTCATGGCTTGGATGGACATACTTTTGCTGGGTAAAAAGCTGGTTGGATGGCTGAGCCCAAAGAGTTGTGGTGAATGGAGTTAAATCCAGTTGGTGGCCAGTCACAAGTGATGCTTACCAGGGCTCAGTATTGGGGCCAGTTCTGTTTAATATCTTTATCAATGATCTGGATGAGGGAATCAAGTGCATCCTCAGTAAGTTTGCAGAAGACACCAAGTTGGGCCTTGGGTGTTAATCTGCTTGAGGGTAGGAAGGCTCTGCAGAGGGACCTGGACAGGCTGGATCGATGGGCCGAGGCCAATTGTATGCAATTCAACAAGGCCAAGTGCCGGGTCCTGCACTTGGGTCACAACAACCCCATGCAACGCTACAGGCTTGGGGAAGAGTGGCTG
>NW_008794093.1:549205-595647 GCF_000699145.1 Aptenodytes forsteri
TGTGGTACTTAGGGACATGGTTTCGTGGCGGACTTGGCAGTGCTAGATTAACGGTTGGACTTGATGATCTTAAAGGTCTTTTCCAACCTAAAGAATTCTATTCTTCTGATTCTAAGATCTTACCGCAATCTATTTTAATTTTACTTCCAAAGTAAAAATATACTGTAGAAGGTATGCAAAGTGAGGCTTTTCCCAAGAATATTCAATGCTATAGAACTACTCTCCAATGTGCATGCAAGGAGAGCAAGTGGAATTTACATCTCACTGTTGCCAAGCCTTCTATTTTCATCAATTTTTAGAAAGGTTCTAAGCACTCCTTTAACACTTAGCTTATAAAAACAAAGTAACCCCAAACAAATCAGGAATAAATGGCTCAAAATAAGAATATAAGCCAGCTATTTAATAACCAACATTTTATTTAAAACTTAAAGATGAAAGACCCCAACCCAAAATACAGTTACAGAGAGCAAGAGAACAGAAAATAAAACTTTTAGAGGGAAAAAATGGCTGAACCATAAAAAGCTTAGACTAGTGAATAGAAGCAAAATATGCGCTCAGATGACAGCGACCTTTACGTGTTAAGGCAGCAGGAAATGAATATTTTGGGGGAGTGGGTTTGGATTTTGTTTGTTTGTGTTTTATTGGTCTGGGCATGCCCACCTTCAGATGAATTCTTGCCAATCCTGGCATTAGAATCTAAATCATATTTTCATATCAAGAATCAGAGTAGTAAAACAATGATGAAATAAGTGCATATTTTGAACAAACTGTTTCAGAAAGTTTGTGATCTGAATAATATTAAGCAGAAAAAGTTACTTTCAGCTATGTTTGCTAAGTCAGAGTTTTCTCGAACCTCAGGAATGTCAGGCACACCATGAATTACAACACTTAATTTTACTGTGCAATGTTTTATACAGTTCCCAAGAACATCAGTGTCTTAAAAAGAAATTTGAAGACATTAATAATATTGTATCTGCACCTCTAAATCATTTGCTATCTAAGGACTGAACTGTAGTTTAACTGCCTACGGCAAAGTCACGGACAATTAAAATGTTCTCAGAGATGGTTAATTATTCATTAGTCATTAACTCACACCAATTGTTCTAACAAAACACTAAGGTTTTCACGTAAATGCTGGAATTTCTTTTCATTTCACTATTGCAATGTCTATTTGGAAATGTAATGAGTTTTTAATATTTAAATCTGAATATATTCCCTCCAAAAAAGAAAAAAAGATGTAATACATTTTTAAAACCTGTTAAAACAGTAGGTTTTTTCATATTTCTGAGAGTTCCTAGAATGATGGTCATGTCATCCTAAATGCATAGAGCATCATCTCAATGGACTATCTTGTAAATAACTCCAGTATATTTCAGACCATCACTTAAGTCTCTTCCTGTAGGCACCATGTTCATAACTAACTGTTTCTCATCACCAGAATCAAGTAATGTGCTAGCTTTCTATTTTTTGCCATTCATTGTAGAAGTGCATCATCTTTGACTGTGTATAAATGAAGGAAATCGTGCATAGTAATTTATTTTTACTTGCAAATATGATGTCTTTTCTGTCTGCTTTCCAGGGCAATATTCCCTATGGAATAAAGATCCAGAAAAGCAGGAAAATGTAGGAATCAGTAGAAGTTAGACATCTTTTTAGACTATGTTGATCCCCCAAAATATTTTGAATAAAATTGAGTCATCTTATGCTATAAAATCTTATTGACCATGGCAAACAACAAAGCAGATCTCTAGCTGTTGGGGTCACAGTGTTTTTAACGACATTGGGCCAGCATGTTAGCTGAATAGCAATTAATTCCTCTTCCTATCACAACATTTATTCTACAGAATAGCTTTTACAGTCTGCTATAGTAGAAGCAGGAATATCTCTATCATTAGGTTTTATTCCAGTTATCACAGAAAAACATGTTTATTTTCTTTGCTGAGATCTACTGTCATATTCAGTATGCTCGTTTTAGAATGTGACCTGTATTCTGTCAGATCCATTTTATTTTGTCCCCAAACTGATAATCTTTCCAATCTTTCTGAAGTAATTGTTGTTGTTGTTTTTCCCTACAGAGTATCATTGATCTAGTTGACATTTTTCTATTCTTTCTCCTACAGTTTAATGGATTCAGTCCGTTTTTTCATGTTCTACTTTTCATGAATTCAGATTTATTTTTCTTTACTGTGTACTTTAGCTCAGTTTATAAACTTCCCTCATAGTTACACTATCTTCCATGACATTTTTATTGTGTTCTTCCTCTGTTCACCTGGTTTGTCATCATTTTTAGTCCTAGAATTTGTACTAACCCCCATATAGGCAGAAACTCCATGGTTATCATCTATTCCTTTAGGCATAGCCATGAGACGTATGCAAAGCAATGTTTCCTCAACTTTAACTACTTCAATGTTTTCAATTTTTCGGCAACATATGGCTTTGTTCATGTCAAACAAAGGTTTGTAGTAGATGGACTATGTGACTTTTCCACACAGCAAGTTCCATTTTTCATGTGTATATAAGCAGATGGCACACATATTGACTGCTGGTTTAGAGGCAGACCAAAACCAAGCATTTGGCTCAGCAAGGTACACTTGTAATTTACGCAGGCAAACAAATAAACAAACCAAAGACATCTATGCAAGAATGGCCCAGATTTATTTATTTATTTTTTTAATTTTAGGTCTTTTTTAAACCAAACTAAAATATATTCTCTGATAGATCTTCAGTTATGAATTATATCTGTAGATCATGTGTTAATATAATTGCAAGTGCGTAAGCAGAAATACAAGAAAATGGTGCTCTTCAGGATTTCTACTATTTTGCTTATGCTTACTCTGACTTAGTCTTGATGTACAGAATCAGGATCAACCCCCTCTCTTTTCACATGATAAATAATTTTCCTTTACTTCAAAACTTCAAAATGTCCCAACTCAGAAGGGAATATTAACCAGCAAATACATGCACAGAAGTCCATTAAGACTTGGATCCACAACAGGATATCCCACATCCATACCAATTGCCCTGAAATTTCTAGTATAGAAAAGCTGTTAGAAACTCAGGCAAAATTCCCTTGATAAATCAGAAACCCACCCTCACAAAAAAAAAAAAAACAGAAAGAGCAACAACAACAAAATACGATTGAAACCTGTGGTTTTCAGCATTTTTGTTTGTTTGTTTTAAAGAATTCACCTTTCCTAATAAAAAAAGGCAATAGAAAATTTCCAGAAATCTGTGCTCCATACTGTAGCTAACAATCTCTGACAGTGATTTATTAATATTATAGTATGCTACTGTAGTAAGACTGGAGCAGGAGCATGTTGACATCTTCTACATATGATGTGTTGTACAAACATACAGTTTAAAAAAAAAAAGAAAAAAAAAGACGGATGTTTGGGGAATGATTGGAATACCTAAGAATATATGTCTGATGTTATTACATACATGCAAAAGAGCTTTATTGGCCAAAGGCAGAAAAAAACCTTAAAAAACTTCTGAGAACATTGGGGTTTAGGTCAGATAATTGTTGTATAGGTCTTTATTACCAAGTGTCCGTCTGATACCAAGTATCAAGTATCTATCTATGTCGAAGAAGCAGTTACATTGCAAAAAATCAGGGCTGGTGTTTTTTTCAGTTCCAGCAGAAATTTTTTTTTTTTTTTTTTCATTGTAAATGTGAGCTAAATGTGAACATGAGCTAAAGTCTACCACTACCATTGATCTTCAAAGCACAGTTTAATACAAATAAAGATCCCTGGTAAATGAATATTATTGTCTTTTGCCTTCCAAGGCAGCGTTAAAAGCTCCTGGAAAATGTCAACTAATATGTTATATGTTCATTAGTGCAGTTTTACTTTTTTTTTTTCATTGTAAATGTGAGCTAAATGTGAACATGAGCTAAAGTCTACCACTACCATTGATCTTCAAAGCACAGTTTAATACAAATAAAGATCCCTGGTAAATGAATATTATTGTCTTTTGCCTTCCAAGGCAGCGTTAAAAGCTCCTGGAAAATGTCAACTAATATGTTATATGTTCATTAGTGCAGTTTTACTCTTCTTAATCACTGTTACAGATGTTATTTGCGCTTCTTCCTCTTGCTGCTCTTACTTATTATGTCCCATCTTAAATTTTTCCTGCAGAAAACTAGGTAATTATTTATTTTTTTATAATTCATTAGAGTGTCCCAAAGGACCTGGAACTTTTCCAGGTCTTTGTTTTGCTTCTACACTTTTGGCAAAAGAAATAAAAAGGGAAAAATTTATGCTGGAACAGTGCCAAGAGTAACCCATTCAATCAAAATCATGTCTTGGTGCAGAGACTATTAGTCAGTCATATCCACGTTCTATCTAAATAATTAACTTGTAACACAGAAATTCTAAATTATTGGAATGTCCTTGAATTGTTCATGGGGTTTGCTGCTCACACTGACTGGAAAAAAACCAAACCTATTTTTAAAAGTTCTAATGATACTGCATCAAAATCTAAAATAACCTACGCAGTGCATTATCTGGAGATGAAAAAAAAAAAATTTCAGTTGCGCTAATTTTACTTGCAAGTATCACTCTGAATAATTCTGTATGCAGTGCAGTCATGAAAACTGATATGAACTTCCTCTTTCCTATACCCAAATTACAAAGACCATAGGATCAATCAGTAGAAAATATCCAGCAAATAAGAATGGAAATAAATAATTATCCATCATAACAAATGCTTTGATATCTTAATATCTTTTGAAATTGCCCCCCAAAAATGGAAATAAAGTAGCCATATTGTAAATAAAATGCCTCTTCAAACATTAACTGCATCAGTAAGAAAAGCAGGTAAAACTCTCAAGTAGCCTGAGAACAGGCTATTGCAAAATCCTGCACCTGGGGAGGAATAACTTCATGCAACAGTACAGTCTGGGGGATGGCTGCCTGGAAAGCAGATTTGCAGAAAAAGACCTGGGGGTGGATACGTTGATCATGAGCCAGCAAAATTCCTGTACAGCAAAGAAGACCACCAACATCCTGCGCTGCATTAGGCAGAGCATTGTCAGCTGGTTGAGTGAACTGATCCTTTCCCTTCTCAGCACTGGTGAGAACACATCTGGAGTGCTATGTCCAAGTCTGGGCTCCCCAGTGCAAGAGAGACATGGACATACTGGAAGGAGTCCAGTGAAGGGTCCACAAAGATGATTAAGGAATTGGAGCACCTGTCATATGAGGAGAGGCTGGGAGGAGCTTGGAGAAGAGAAGGCTCAGGGGGAATCTTATCCATGTGTATAAATACCTGATGTGAGAGAACAAAGAAGGTGAAGCCAGACTCCTGTCAATGGGCACAAACTAAAAGATATGAAAATCCACCTGAACATAAGAAAACACTTTTTTTTTTTTTTTTTTTTTTAGTACTGTGAGGGTGACTGAGCACAGTACTACATTGCCCAGAGAGGTTGTGGAGTCTCTATCCTTGGATAGAGTCAAAACCCAGCTGGACATGGTCCTGTGCAACCTGTTCTAGCTGGCCCTGCTTGAGCAGAGGATTGGACTAGAGAACTCCAGAGGTCTCTTCCAACCTCAACTATTCTGTGATTCTGTGATTCTGTTTTTCAGGGAGATAATAGAAGTTTTCAGAGTGTCTTTCAATTCTTCTTCTCCTCAAACTGTATGAGGGCAAAAGATTTCATGTTTTAAAACATCTGTCTAATAGGTGAACATAATGTTTTTCCATCACAAAACAGCATGAACTATTCTTGAGGACATGATGCAAACCTTCATTGTGGAAAGCCAAGAATAATGGTATGTATCAAACCAAAATGCCTATGCTGCATTCCAAAATTCTATACAGATCAATTTGGACAGAATTAGAACAACTATGCTCTTTGACTGTGCTTGCAATTGTTTCATTTTTGTTGTATATGAAACTGGAAGACTAACTTAACATATATACTCAGAAAAGGAAACTTTAGCTTGAAAAGCTTCAGTGATTTGTGAGAGCAAGTTTCAAACTGTAGATAGTACTTCAGGCTCTGTTTGTTACATAATTTTCCTTAAATAGCAACTGAATCAATTATTTTCGCTGGCAAGATACTTTATTTATTGCTTTTTTTAACTGTGCCTTTCTAAAAGCAGAAAAATGTTTCTAGTCATGCATTAGCATGAATGACAAAATTGCTGTTTCCAGGCTACAGCACCTTCTGTGTCCCTCTTTTTGTTAATTATACAAGCAAGTAAACAACATTAGCTTGCACAAATGTACCACAAGGAGAATTACCTCAGCCATTTGAAAATAAAAGAAAGTTAATTAGTATTAATCCCCTTCAAATACCTGTGGAGGAGTCTGCATGACCTTCTCTTGGCACTATGACCTTGCAAGAGACAAATATGCATATAGTAATCTTTACAGCCATAGTCCTTATGGCTGTAAGAAAAGAGAACCAAAGGACATTGGTGGAAGGAAGTACATAGTGTTTTGCTGGAGATTAGTGATGTAGAATCTAGATGAAAAGTAAAAAAATGAGTGTGGATTAACACCCTAAATAATTTCAGGATGCAAGTAACAACAATAAATAAAAAGGATAATGGTTGAATGAAATTGTCAAACGTAATACTTGACTGGGTGATCCATGTAACAGGCAGATCAGGACATTGATGATGTAAACCCAGTATGGTAAAACAAATTTGGGGAAGATCTTCTGAAAACTCCACAGAAACAGCTACCCATAGACCTGACTGCTACATCAAAGCATTGGAGCCTTGTCTTCACTGGACATAGCACAGAATAAGTGAAGTGTTGCACTTACGTTTGAACAGTGGTCAGTACAACCCTCCTGATCAGTGATTCGTGTCAAAACAGGTGTCCCTCTCCAGTTGTCTGTTGAGTTGCCTGAGTGGGAGCATGTCTTCTCTGGTGTATCCATGGTGTGGGCTGTAAATAGTACATAGTAGTAACGTGTCAGGTGTGAGTCAGGTCTGTTTGTGCTGTGTTATTATTTGTCATTGTTAAGTATTTAGTACTATTTAGTATTATTGTTTTACTAATTTTAGCTATTGTGTCCTTAAATTTAGTCAATAAAATAGTATTTAAATTAAGCATAGACTCACCTATTTACTCAGCATAACTGCATCCACACTAATCAATCAGATGTCACAGCACACTGTGATGAAACCTGGTGTGTAGTGTGTGAGCACAAGGCATTAAAGGTTTTGCATGACTCCATCCTTGTATTCCAGATCCATGGCTGCACTGTGACAAACTGGCAGAAAGCAAAAGTAGCTGAGGCTGTCCCTGTGAAAACACCAAACTGCCTTTAAGAAAACAGTGGAAAAGCTAATAAACCACTTGATGCAAGCAGCTTTATTTGCATTAGTTCTGGAGTGTGTGGTCAAAAGACAGCTCTGAAAAGGAAGGGACTTTTCTTTCACTGTTTTCATTTTATTTTAAAATAGGATAAAGCAAAGAGAGAAAGTTAAAGATTTGAAGAAAAGATAGTCTTCACTGACATTCATGAACTAAGGGAAAATGAAAATAATGAGGGCCCTGTTGTGCGGCTAATATTTGGGTTTTTTTTTTCTTTACCTTTACTTAAAACTACAACTATAAACAAAGTTGATGACTGCTGTGGTGGATCCAGCTCTACAGTTAACAAGGAATTCTAAAATTGCCTAATATATCTAGAAAATCTATAAATGGAATCTGATTCACTGTGTTTCTTAGCTCTTCACAGTCTCGTATAAAGTAGTGCTTTAAACATAAAAAGCTATCATTGACTCTGAAAAAACCTAAATATAAGCACCTCTTGTTAGTGTACAACCCCCTAATTAGAGCTAAAGTTCATACACAATCTGATGTGTTCCTGGCATTGGACATAGAATTTTCATAAAAGCTAATTCAAGGTTTACCAACCTTCCCAGACTACACAAAAAGCTAATAATTATTCAAGTGAGGTCCCCTTGCTCTGTCTATAGTTACATTAGTAAGCAACATGGCTGTGCTAGTGCAGGAGCTGTTGGATAATTCAAAATACATGGCTGGGAAGAAATCAGTCAGCAGGGAATGCCCCTGATACCAACCAGAAATATAAGTAGAGAGGAAATGTAGAAATAATTTTTTTTTTGTCCTTCAGCAATTCTCAAAGATCCTTTTCTTCTCTGTATTACAAGACATGATTTACTTTGTCAAGCATATGAATATTTATAAAATACACCTCATCAGGTAGGAAGACTACACATTCATAATTGTTGAGAGGTACAAATTAGTAGTGAAACAAGAATTTCTGATACACAGCAAAATGTTTTCTTGCAAGCCACTTTCATATGTTTACTGCATGTAGGATTTTGCAAATATCCCACATTTTCAAATCTCAGAAATACTATCAAATCATGATTCATGTCACACCACATTTTTTCTAAATAACAGAAACTCCTCTAGAAAAGTCTTCAACAGCAAGAACTGATTTTATTCTGAATCTTCTTTGAATTCTAATAGTAATCTGTAGTCCTAGTCCCGTAAGTCTACTTGCATAAATATTCAAAAAACTGAGAGGTAGCCATGGACTATATAGTTTTCAACAAGCATATGTAGGTGAAAGAGACTCTTGGACTGATAAAGTAGAAGCACACCAAGCAAGTTAAATTAATATTTGCTTGCCTTGAAACCAGATATAAACACACAAGAATAGTAAATATTTTGTCACCTTGGAACTACTAGTTGAATATTCCTTTATAAGTGTTTTGTAACACAGATAAGCATAAATATAGCAAGAACATACAATCTCTAAGGGGCAAACAGAGGCTAATGTTATAGTCACCCAAATGAGGTATGGAAAAACATGTGCAAGTGGTAAAATCTGCAAGATAAGAACAGGGATGATATACAAGCAGGCAAGATATCTGATGGAACCAGAATGAATGGTGCAGAATAAGCAAGAAAGATGCCTAGCAAAACCAGAACAGTTTCTGATTCACAAAATAGGAGAAACGATGTTGGGATCAGACGAGATCACCTCTTTTCTTTTTAGAAGGTGGCTAAACAGCATAAAATATCGGTGATGAGAAGGAAAGGTGGGGAAGAAAGAAAATTCCCACTTAGAATACACCTCCCCTTGACCAAGAGCTCTCCAGCCTGATCACTTTGACCTTCGTGATTAAGACCATCGAGGACAATAGCAGCAAGTGTTAACAGCATCAGCTCCCTGGTATTGTATACTCACAGGTAATTTTGGATAAGCTTCATAATTGTTTGATGTGGTGATAATGATTAATAATGGGTAAGAACTAACAGTTTATGATGTGCATAGTTAAATAATATGGATTTAGTAAAACATTGTTTTGAAGTTTGGAACTGGCCTGGATTTTTAGTCTTTTAAACACTCCATCACTGCAATCTCTAGTTCTCTGATACAAAAAAACCCAAACCCAAACCCAAAACCAAACCAAACACCCCCCCTACACATATTATATATGTATTTATGTATGTATATTCTGTTGGAACACAATACTGTGCAGAATATAATATCATTTCCTGAAAATAAAAAACATTCAGATCAAAGTGCATTTCCTCATTCCGATTTTCATTGCAGCAGAAGAGTAAGAGACGAAAATGGAAAACCCAAGTAAAACCAAACCAAACACCCCCCCTACACATATTATATATGTATTTATGTATGTATATTCTGTTGGAACACAATACTGTGCAGAATATAATATCATTTCCTGAAAATAAAAAACATTCAGATCAAAGTGCATTTCCTCATTCCGATTTTCATTGCAGCAGAAGAGTAAGAGACGAAAATGGAAAACACATTAAAGGTAACTGTCAGGTCTTTTAAATATAATGACAACATAAAATCATTTGACATCAGGGATTTTAAACACACTGTTAAAGACGGAGAAGGAGAAATCACTAAAATTAACATTGTCATGCCATTCTTTATCTGATACTACTTTCTCTGCAGCAAGTAAATTCTTCTCTCTTGTCATTAAGAAATTCACCATATATTACATCAATGTTCACAGAGCTTAATATGGGTTCCTTGACCTGTTGCTAGTATAATTTTGGAAACTACATCAACAAAAGTCATTGGGAATATGTGCATAATTAAGTGTTGCTCTGCATATAAGTTGTGAAATTGCTCTGGCAGTTTCCCGTTTTCCACCTTATGACTTAAGTACTCTTTGTGATACTAGTTTGTGTCATTAATCATATTTTGATACGCACTTAAACTGTACTTCAACTCTCAAGTGTTACAAGCAGAACAACTGAGTTGAAGATTATGTATCACCATATGCTGTAACCACAGTATGGTAAATGCCTAGTACAAATTCTCTAATAATGCCTGATAAGAGACTCCTAAGTAATTTTTAAATAATAGTGGTTGCAAATGCCTTGTTTAATTAGAACAATTTCTCATTTGTTTTGGAGAACAAACTCTAATTTAATATGATTAAACATTTGTTAATATTGCAGAACAATCTCCCAAACTGTGAAGACAGAGACATCACAGTTGAAATAGCTCTATAAATTAGAAAGGAAAACAGATTTGCTTCCATATAAAAAGAGAGTTTAATCTGTTTTGTTTCTTAAAACAATATCATTCTAAAACACCCATCAAAGAGCAAATTGTTCAGATCCATAACTTATTCAGATTATATCTAGTGGAATTTCAAAGTTATCTTTGCATTTTGGATACTTATATGTGACAGTTTCAATGGGGATTTCATAGACACTTTTAAGAGTCACATGTAGTATAAAACATTTTTTTCTTTCTGACATCTAAAGGTTTTTGAAAACCTTATCTATAAATACCATAGCTTTCATAATTTTAAAAGGAAAATTATCTGTCATAATTTTAAATTAAGCAGATGATTACTAGATAATTATATATAGCTACAACAGCATTCAGGAGTAGCTGTTCTGAGCTGTTTTGTAGGCAGACATCAATGTTCCTTTCTTCTTGACACAACCCCTGGGTACTGCTCTTTTTTCTCTTCCACATCTGCCTCCTGCCTCTTCCCCAGGCATAGTTTCTATTTTCTGCATGACCAAAATTTTTAGAACTGTAGTGCAGACTGAAAAGATTAAAATTTCTATATGAGTTTTAATGTTTAACTTTATCATTGTTTAATTTCTAAGGAACAAATTATGCCGGGATAACTGGTGGGCATCTTCACCCTCAACCGTGTGTTGATAATGAGTCAACACAAAGCTTTTCAACACACTCAGCTTTCTTGTTGTTTACGTGTGATACAGGCCATGCAGTGAGACAAGTATCTTCTCCTGGTTTCTAAACATGCAGTTGCTGCTCACGAACATTTTCATTTTAACACATGGGTTTTGTTGAAACTCTTCCCTGAAGTTGCTCATCATAAAACAGCAGCTAAATCACAGTCAGTCTTCTAACACATTTTCACTGGAACCTGTTTCTTTCCAACCAAAACTTCTTACCAAAGCTTCTTAATGTTAACACTCTGGTCTTTCCCTTCTCATATCTGAGCACAAGCTTTTTTGAACTTCTCCTTACTGTTGCGGAAGCTCCCAACATGATTAAGTATCCAGTAACCCTTTCAGTGATGAGATTATTTCAGTACAGAAACAGATATAAATCATGTAGTCGGTATCATCCCAGAGTCAGCTCAAGGAATTGTACAATTTCGCCATTCCAAAAACTTTTAGGACAGCAAAATTATTTTTTACAGTACCAGCACAGAAGTTTTCAGGAGAGGAGTCAAGAAAGGCTAAGAAAGTCAATAATGAGGTTGCAACACAAAGATGACGTAAGGAGAGGCATAAGGATGAAGCAGAAGTGATCTTCCCCCCACCCTACCCTGCCTTCTCCTCTGGGGCCCTGTTACTCTCTTCAGTTTCTAGTGTGTAAGACATCCTACCTCTCCTTTTCCACTTCCACAAGCTCCAGCTTGATGATCTCAGAGACACCATAACAATTTCTGCCACAAGTCCACATTACTAAGCTACTAAGGGGAAAAAGAAGCAGATGTAGCTGGAGAGGAAAGCAGGGTATTCTCCAAAGCTGCTGCTTAAAGGGCTAATCTCTGAAATAAGAGCTGCCTCCTGTACATAACTCAGCCCTTCACTCAACAGCAAACCCACCAGCAGCAGAACTAACCATTTCAGGCTGGAACTTCTCAACCATCTTTTCAGCTGTAGGATATGGCTCCATGTTATTCTCCAGGTAGCTATGTTGATAAATGTCTATCCATAGCACTTACATGAAGTCTCCATACAGTGGAACATTTCTTAATGTTACCCAAACAAATGTACAGCAAAATCTAGGTTTTGCTTTTGATGATGGAGTAATGCTCCCTCCACATGGTTGTACCGTAGGGCACAAAACCCTGAGATTGTTTGAGGAAAATAACAACCCATGCACCTACTACACACTGCCAGCAGATTCGGCTGGTTTTGCTTTGAGGAATGAAGGAGGCAGCGAGGCAGAGCCCTGAAAACTCAAATTATGCTCTGAGCTTCTGCCAACTACTAATAAAGGTCTAGGTACAAATGACAAAAATGCAACTAAAGCAATGTTGCTGCATTTTTGTTCCTCTTTTACACACTGAGAAGAAAAAAGGTCTCTATAAATCTACCAGTTACTGGAAATCATGACAAAGATTCCCCAAAATTGTGACATTGTCTTTAAAGCAATACAATTCTCTTCAAGCTTCTAAGCCTTTTAGAATCATACCAGTATTTCTCTTCAATTAGAGGAGTGAGAAGTGTACCTTTTAAAAGAAAAGCTGAGATTCTCAATTGTCACGGACTCTAGAATTCATGGATTTAAAGTATCAATCAGCTAACCTGCCACATTCAAGAGTTCATAGTAGTTTCTGTAGACATGCCATTAGCTGTGATACTCTCAGTAGTTTAGAGAATCATAGATTTCAGTCACCTTTTTTTTTAGAGTCCTACACCAACAACACAGTACAGCAAAAATCTTTTGATTCTCTTTCAGAGCCTGTGTTTGGCTTGTGTCCTTTCACATGCTTGCAGCATCCCCAAGATGGCACTATGCCATAGAAATATTAAGAGAGAGGCAACTGAAGTTAAAATTAAATAATGGAAAATAGAAGCAACTACAACATTTTGTAGTGTTGATAAAAATAGAATGGAATGTGCATATTTAAACCAGGGCATACAATGCTAAAGCATTGCTAATATCATTTAATCAACATAAATCATCAAAAGGTATTTTTATTTAGAATTTTTTTTTCTGAATATACTGTAGGAAGACTGTTTTATTATCATGAATATTGAAACTATAGATTACTTTAATGAAGGCCCCTGGCAGTGCTACTCAGATTTCTTTGGATCAACATTGTAATAGACTAATCAATGTTAACTACTAATTTGATCAAAAATATATTTCTGGACAATTTTCTCCATGTCATATATGTGCTTAGCTGGCCAATTTATTCAAAGTGGATGAATTACCTTCTGAAGTTAGTTATGAATAATTTAAAATCTGATTGTGGTCTGTATGAAGGCATTCTTTCTGTTAAAATTATTGCTACATGAACTATGCCACTCAAAATGTGTTTATAGGTTTCTGTGATCTATTTTTAGTTTTTGACTGGTCACAAAATGACATGCACATGGATAAAAATGTGTCTTTCAAAATGGAAAAGTGACACATAAACACTTTAACAAGTGTAACAAAATGATTAATGTCTGCCCCGAATTTTTTATTACAAGAATTACAGATGAAGATTTAAGAATAGGAGATGCATTCACAAATGCAGATCATAAAAATGGGTATAAAAATGCAGATGAGCAGAGTAATGACAGCCGCCTTCTCCATGAAACAAAAGCAGAACAACATCACTCTGCTTATTCTTTACAACGTGGTTCAATGAGCTACTTAAGCAAGCATGCAATTTCATTGCTTTTATTCACAGAAATACCTACCTGTTTAAAATGAGATACTGGCAGAGAAAAAATGGTTAGGTATGTCATTAAACTAAGTTTCTTAAACCTCGAGTGCCCTCCTTCACCTAGAAACATCTAGAAATTCCCTAGAAAACCATACATAATCAACATTCTTAAAATAAAATATTTTAATATTGAGCAGTTACCTGTAAAAACAGGAAACCAGATAAGAAGCTGTTTATATAAAAGTGAGAGCTTCAGTGAAACAGAAGTGGTTCTCAAGTTTTTTAGCTGGTGGGATCACAGCAGGAAGGCACTGCACACTTTGTGTTTCATTGTGTCCTTCTCTTCTTGGCATGTCATGATGCCAAGCTTGTAATAGTATTGTGTGCTATTAGTGCTTAGTGCAAGAGGGAAATAAAATCTTTCTGAGTCTTAACAAGTGTTATGAAGCCACTTTCCTAGATGCTAGCCCTGCAATGAGATCAAATACATCATTTTATGTGAGTTGTGGATATACTTTAAGTATGTAGCTACGATACAAGTTAACACAGTATTATTGAAATAGTTTCTCCTCCTTCCTGGATTTTACTTCAGGAGGACCTAATAAAAAGTAGATAAATGTTCACTACAGACAGTAACAAGACATCACATGGAATTTAAATTATTCACTCACTGAAAGGCTTTGTGATAAAAACAGACAAGCAGAAAAAAGATCAGCATGTCACAGTAGAAGGCTTAATGGTAATCTATGCTCAGTGATAGTCCAGTGATTTGTCCCAAACATATTTTATCTGTTTATTTGGAGGATTAAGGAAATAATTCTAAAATGCTCAAATACAACCACATAGTCCCTCACTTTGAATATTGGTGTTATTCTAGGTAAAACTGAAAGACGAGGCAAGGGTTTATGTTAACACTGATTTTACTTCACAGGATTAGCTAAATTTCAGTTTGGTACTGAAATTCACACAATGAAGGAAAGGCAAAAGACTCTATAAACCAGTCTAGATCAAAAACAATATATACCTAGCCCAAGGCCAAGTAAGAAACCACAGTCTATGTGCCATAGAAAGCACAACAGTGTGTTTTAAGTATATTATTTTTCTTATAAATACCTGTATCAAACTTATTAATCTGAATTTTATCTTAAAGTTGATTCCTCCTGAAAGAAAATAAAACCAGATTATCCACTCCTTAAATTTACATTGATAAAAGTTTACATTCAGCATGAGACTTAGATCAACATTTTATTGTATAGATTTGGCTCAAAAATCTGCAGAGGCAGTTTAAGAACTTTTAGAAGCTTATTCTAGTTATGAAAGTCAAACCAGGTTTTTAGCAATGAAAGATGTTCAGTAGCTTTTCTTTTCTTTTGCTGTATCTGTGAATCATGAACCTGCCCGTTGTCAGAACTGTAATAAATATTTTCAAATACTTTAAAACTTTAGAACATTTCATTCTAGAATTGCCAAGCTGATAACAATACTTTTTTGGTTATTATTACAGTCTTTTAAATGGCTCTTCTACTAAAATCTGTGGAGAAATAAATTATGAAAGCCCAAACCAGTATATAGGTAATATGTTCTAAGAAATACAAAACCTGGACATGCATTGGAGGACTAAAAATCCTTTTTCTTCTCTTTGGAGAATGATAATGTGCTATAGACTGTAACAGTAATAAACACTAGATGTTTTGAGCAACCTAATTCCTTTATTGTTTTCACATCCACCATTTACTTTATATATTTTTTCTGTCATGACAATTAAATGGGATCAATAAATTATTACTGTACCATGTTTTTTTGTATAGGGATAAGCTGAAACCAAATCATAGCTAATATTCAGTTTTAATAAGCACTTCCTCAACTTTCTGAAGAAAATAAATAGAAAACTTGGGAGGGTTTAGTGCATTTATTTTATTTGTGGAGGACTATTTGTATGAGAAAGGATTTTAGAATTTTTCTGATGTGAGTTCAATAACAAAAAACATACTCCCCCTGAACAGATCTTTACACAGTCACCATTTCTATGGATATCAACAGGTCTAATTGTGAGGCACCAAGGTGTAACAAACAGGCTTTTTACGGAAATTTTCCACCTTGGACTAACTGAGAGACCTCTACTTCCTAATGCATTTAATGTGAAGAAGAAGAATCCCAACAGCATTCTTTGAACTATTCAGTCACCTGAAGAGCTGCAGTTCTATTATGAGGAATATCCTACAGCAACTAATTGGCTCACTTAGTTTTCTTGTATCAGAACTAGTGTGGCCAGCAGATGTAGGGAAGTGATTGCCCCCCTGTACTCAGTACTGGTGAGGCTGCACCTCAAAGTTCAGCTTTGGGCCCCTCACTACAAGAAAGACATTGAGGTGCTGGAGCACATCCAAAGAAGATCAACGAAGCTGGTGAAGAGTCTAGAGAACAAGTCTTATGAGGAGCAGCTGAGGGAACTGGGACTGTTTAGCCTGGGGAAAAGGAGGCTGAGGGGAGACCTCATCGCTCTCTACAACTACCTGCAAGGAGGTTGTAGCGAGGTGGGTGTCAGTCTCTTCTCCCAAGTAACAAGCGATAGGATGAGAGGAAATGGCCTCAAGTTGCACCAGGGGAGGATTAGATTGTACATTAGGAAAAATTGCTTCACTGAAAGAGTTGTCAAGCATTAGAAGAGGCTGCCCAGGGAAGTGGTGGAGTCCCCATCCCTGGAGGTATTTAAAAGACGTGTAGATGTGGCGCTTAGGGACATGGTTTAGTGGGACTTGGCGGTGTTAGGTTTGCGGTTGGACTTGATGATCTTAAAGGTCTTTTCCAACCTAAATTATTCTTTGATTTTATGATTCTATGATTCTTAAACAGTTCTTTATGTGTTTACATCCTCACCACTTATTTATTTAGATATACTGTTTCTACTTTCTTTCCCTTTTTATAAATAAACCAACAGGTAAAAAATAAAACTTCCAACTGAGAAATGTTTATTCCTTGCAGTTCTCTATTAAAGCACCTCCTTCTAAAATATTTCTGTTGCTTCATTTTTATCTCTTTTTCAAACAGCCAGTACAGTACACATACAAACATAAAAAAATAAACTAGTAAATAAAGCAGACCTTTCTAAGTTATTTAAGGAAGTAATGGCAGAACTGCAGAGATTGTTCTAATTAGCTGGATCCAGGCTAGAGTTCCCAATTTTCATTCATAATGCAGGCTTTAAAAAATCCCAGGCAGTCCCAGGTAAATCCATACCATTTTAAGGATGAGCATCTTTGAGAATACCAGCTATATCAGTTCTGAAATTGCACTTGTCTTCTCTCAGGGCCTATGTTGCATTGTTAGTTAAGGCATGAGTAAACTGTTGTTTAGTAAGAGCAAATTTCTGAGGTTACTATGTTTCATCTGCTCTGTGATTAGAGCATCCATTACTAGCATCCACTGGTGGTAGAAATCTTGGCACTGGGAAATTATGCACAGAGTGAAAGCTGTCTTTCCTCCCTTCTGCCAGAAAGTGCCATTTCCTAGAAGAAGAAGAACACCGATTTCTGACCCCTCCATCTTCATCCAAGAGCAGGCAGAGTCATTCATCCAGCTGTCACAAGCCCCCACAGATTTGTTTCACAATCACTTAGCACACATACCTTAGACAAGGCACATCACTGTGATCACCACAGGCATCTGCACAAACTTATCCCAACTACCTTACCCATGGGCAGCTTAGCCTGCAAGACATCCACAACAGGTCCAAGCCTTTCAGGAGACACACCACGACCAGCTGCATGTCTTTGACACAAGTCTGATTTAGTATTTATTTCCAGGCATGATACAATCAGGAAAGGTATCACTGACGATACTCCAGGGTCTCACTGATCACCTCATGTAATACATGTGCATCAAGGACAGCCTCAGCATACGTAGGTTCTGCACATTTCTGAGCTTTGACATCCACTTTCTGGGACAGGGAGTGTTTTCCTAAAAACTGCCGAGATATCTGTCCTCACCACCACTAGTTGTATTTCTTTGACCATGACATCTGTAGCTTCATATACAAAAAAGCAAGAGAAGACCAACTGGCTTCTCTTTGCCTGTGAGTAGCAAATGTGCACCCATGCAGGGCCAAGGCACCTGGTGCAGAGTCAGTGGAGAGAACATAGCTGAGTTGCCTTTGCTGGCGGCATAGCTCATTTCAGGCACGGTGACCATGACAGATCTCTCAACAGACATGACTCCAGGTCTCTACACCCTCAACATACAGTACTCATCAGGGCACAGCAGGTCTGGCTCCGCCCTTACAAAAAAAATCATTTTGCTTTCTTGTGGACTCTTTACTATTTGCCTGCAATGGGGGTAGAAAGAAGTGATGGGAGGAAAAAATCTATTCTCTGGCTGCATTTTTTGCTCCACACCCATCATTGCCTCCCAAAAAAAAGTCTTCTCAGGGAGGCCACATCCTGATCAAGGTTGCCTTGCATAAGACCACATAGCAGAAGCAACACATCCCTTTACAGCTTCCTGTAATATACACACTGTCCTCAGGCTTTGCCTTACAATGCAGCCCCAGTTTCTCCAGGACTGTGAATTCTCCAGCCACCCGAAGCAGATCTTACCCACACACTTTCACCATTTTTGCACACTCCAGAATTAGGCCCGTATGTCCTGCTCTGCCTGTAGTCTTCCCCATCATCTGTAGATCCCCCTGAAAAGGATGGTCGCATCCTTTCCAACCGTGAGTTATAGAAAAGTATTCCTTTCACATATACATGTGAATTATGGCAGTGAGGTAACTGATGTGTGAGAAATAGATTTGTATCTCTTGCATGTCTTTAAAAAAAAAAAAAAAACACAAATTCATAAATAATAATAATAAAAATCCCTAAAACCACTGACAGACACAACCATTTAGTCCCACCCTACTGATTGATATATTATTTATAGCAGGTTGAAACTCACCTTCTGTTTTGTGGGAAATCAATATTTTTACATTTGTTTTGCTTCTGAACTGGCTTCTTTAATTTTACAAAGATGACAGTTAAAAGGATTTCATTTGAGAATGTAAAACTTCATTCAGAATTATTTGTCATTTTAGTATTTTTCCATTATGGCACATCATATCAGCAGTACAAGCACATGAACCGTTTGACACATTTTACCCATCAGTGTCAAAATTTCAAACTTATTCATTACAACCCACAATCTGCCAAGACAGTTTGAAAAGAAAACAAATAAGACTTTTAAACCAGGAGGGAGAATCTATTGACTTTACTGACATTGTGGAAGCTCTTTACAAATGAATTTAAAATAAAATATTTCAACTCCCATATTAGGACATATCAGGAGGTGCTCCACATAATTGTATCACTAACATTATACAAAGTTCTTTAAAAATAATAGCCTATAATGATTCTATAGAATGTAAAATGTTTTAAACTGGCAGAAAGCCTTTCAAGTATTTTCCCTTTTAGAATTCTGTGAAAGCTAGTCAATTTCAATAAAACCAGAAATAAATAGTTCAAGTTAAACCAAGTTTTTCCTAGTCAGAAAAAAAAAAATATTTTTATCAAAAATTTTCCAAGTACTTATATCTGTTTGTAGCTGAATGCTTTTCATTTTGTGAAAAACATGTAAAGAGTTTCCTTTAAAGTTTTTTAAAACAATTAAATGTTAAGGAGGAGATATGCCAACTCTGAATGGTTAGTCAACTGTACAACCAGCAAAGACATTTTCATTGGGGTTAGTATGTTCTTGTTCCACATATCCATGAGCAGTTGGATCAATCTAAAATACTCTCCAGCAAACTTGGGACCAATAAGATAATTTTAACAGCACTATCTTCAAAGTATTAAAGCTACTCAAAGCTTCAGTGTTTTAGACAGCATTGGCTAATATTGGTGCTTGGAGGAAAATTGTGGGGGTTTTGTGAATCAGACTACTGGAGGATCCTGCTGGAATAAAGAGCTCTTCAAGGAGAACAGAGATTTGTTTGTACTTTCAGGTAAGCTGACTGCTTAGGAGGAATGGGGAAAAAGGAAATAACCAGGACTCTTTTTATGCTTATGCCTTCTGGTGTCTAAAGTTTCAGGGATAAAACATTTGAGTGGAAGTTTCTTACACTGGAGAACAGACCAACTTTTGCAAATTCCCAGGATCTAAAGAAATATAAAAGTCTGTCTTCAGAACTTCACTTTATACAAAAGATCTATGAAGTCATCATTATGACTATATCATTAGCTAATAAAAGACTAAATCATATTTTTTTCTTTTATGAACTCCTAATGGAAATAAAGATTGCAATCAAAATATTTGAAAGTAGTCTATGATGCATCATGATCATCAAGATTTGGGGAAAACTAATCAATAAACACAAGAAATAAATGTTTCTGTAGGAGAACACTACTTATACTTCTACTTAAAATCAAACCATGGTAAAGCTCTGCTTTATGAAGAGATCTGAAGGGAGAAAGACTAGTACGCTACCAATAATTGTCTTTGGAATGAAAGAAATAATAGTAGAGGTCACAAATATTGAAATAATACTTAAAAACAATCATTAATAATAATTCTTAGCAGAAAGGAGGTGCAGGTGGAGGAAGATGCACATTATAGGTTGCAAATATTTATAGAAAAAGATAATGTAATGTAGAACATAAAAATGTTTTTGTAAGTCAATGGTTTGAGGTAGGCAAATGCATGGCCTACAGCTCATATTGAGAGGTTACATTAAGAGTATTTTTTTAAAAGAGTAATTTTTCCTCTTAGAAATACTGAAGATTTGTTTCTTACTTTCCCTGTGACATATTGCTGCATCTCTGGTTACATATAAATTCAGACACACAAATACCTTTCATATCCCATCCATGATCCAGCCTCACATGGGGGTAAGACCTGAGCCCATTCAAGTTTGGCATTTGATTAAAGATACCTAGATGCATAGATCAGTGAGAAACCATGGCCAATATGGACACTCTCTGTGATGTGAACCATTAGGGAAACAGGTCTGGATGACAGTGCACAGCAGACCGCAGAGTGAACCTCCCCTGTGACCCAGTCCTAATGATTAGAAATACTGAATAATATTTGTTCCTTCTTCACTGCTGATACAGCATCAATTAAAGGAAAAGACAAAGCTTCTAAGGCCTCAAATGAAGTCAAGTTTAGCCTTGAAAAAAGACAGAAAAAAATCCATGTAATTTATATACAAAATTTGGACATCGGTAGGCAAATTTTATAGTAGATTCTTGGAAATTAGTTACCCTTCTTTAGGGACAAAAAGATGGCTAAAGGGCTGGAGCATCTCTCACACAAGGATAGTCTAAGAAAGCTGGGAGGGTTCAGCCTGGAGAAGAGAAGGCTCAGAGGAATCTTATCTGTGTATATAAAAACCTGATGGGATTGAAACCCATTAAATTTTGTCTGAACATAAGAAAACACATTTTTACTATAAAAGCAATCAAACACTGGAACAGGTTGCCCAGAGAGATTGTAGAGTCTCCTCCATTTTTGGAGATATTAAAAACCCAACTGGATGAATTCCTGGACAACCAGTCCTAGCTGACCCTGCTTGAACAAGGGGATTGAAGTAGACAATCACCAGAGGTGCCCTCCCTTGTCAGCAATTTTGTCACATTCTCTTTCTGAATTACCATATTGTTGGATAATAATGGCTTCACTTTATACTGTTGCATACATGAATGCAAATATTACTTCATTATTTTTCCTTAACCCTCAATAAGAATCAATTAAAAGTACATTAAATAAATGCTGATTTTTTTTTTAAGAGAAAGTGAATTTTGAGTCCTGAGAAATCTCTTTCTTCGCATCAGAAGTGACAAAAACATGCACAAGTATTCCAGAAGATATCTCATGCGTTGAAAAACATCTCAGTTTTGAGTTGTTGTCGTGGTTTAATTTCAGTCGGCAACTAAGCACCACGCAGCCGCTCGCTCACTCCCCCCCACCCGGTGGGATGGGGGAGAGAATTGGAAGAGCACAAGTGAGAAAAACTCGTGGGTTGAGATAAAAACAGTTTAATAATTGAAATAAAATGATAATAATAATATGATAATAATAATAATAATACACAAAGCAAGTGATGCACGGTACAATTGCTCACCACCCGCTGACCGATGCCCAGCCAGTCCCCGAGCAGCGGCCCCCCCCAGCCAGCTTTCCCCAGTTTATGTACTGAGCATGACGTCACATGGTACGGAATGTCCCTTTGGCCAGTTTGGCTGTGCCCCCTCCCAGCTTCTTGTGCACCTCCAGCCTTCTCAGTCGGTAGAACATGGGAAGCTGAAAAGTCCTTGGCTAGTGTAAGCATTACCTAGCAACAACTAAAACATCGGTGCATTATCAACTTTGTTCTCATCCTAAATCCAAAACACTGTATCAGCTACTAGAAAAGAAATTAACTCTATCCCTGCTGAAATGAGGACAGTTGTACAGACAATACTGACCAAATTGTCAGCACAACATGCTACTAATCTCCAAACACTTTGGACTTTACACAGCAACATGAGCTTTATTTTTGTATTAAAGATGTGTCCAATAACCTAATAGGCTGCATGTGTGAGTCTAGTACTAATTATATATCAATAGAATTTGGCTTTAATGCTCGATACTGCACTGAACTGCTTCTGTTGATCTGTCAATATGTCTACAAGAACACTATATTTCCTCACAGCTCTGTGTGAGAAATCAGCACCTTATAGACTTTTACTGTCTCTTTATCTTCCTTTCAATCTTCTTTCCTTCACATCTTCTGTGTGGTGGCCAGAGAAGTCTATATAATAAATAATAAAACTTTTTTTTTTAAGGTATCTCATTAAAGGCCAACACCATGACTGCACTGCTGCTGTTGCTCTGAGAATTGTCTGGAAAAACTTATTACAAATATTAAAAAGGACAGACTGACAGGAGAAGAAAGACAGAATTTAGAGAATAGCAACAAAAAATTGCAAAAATAGCTAACACCCTGTTTTTAAAGGAAAAGAGCCTGCAAAAAAAAAAGGGATGGAGATGAATTAACCCATTTCAGAAAGATGTGGTATTAAGCAGGAAGACCTGTGTGGTTGTCACTCCCATGACCCACCCTTGGCAAAAGGGCCGGATAACAACAACTGGTAAGATAAGAGTGTGAGTGACAACAGTGTTTGGATGGAAAATACAGAGCTGTCTTGAGAGGGTCTTGCTACAAAACTGATCACATTGAAGAGGAAGTGGAATCTGTGTGAGTGTGTGTGTGGAATTGAATTTTTTGGGTATTAGTTACAGAAGGGTATTGGGAACTGTGTAGTGTTCATTAACATTTTGTAAGTGTGTAGAATTGTTGTTTATCTGTTGTATTGCTGATAGTGATCATGGTTGCATAGTTCGTGGTTACTGGTTAATGGTATGTCATTACTAAATCAATAAGCCACTTTAATCCTGATTTAGTGTAAACTACATTAATTGAGTGGCTTTTCCCTGCAAGAATATGAAAGTCTTAATATTGACCGAAATTATTACATAGTTGGCATAAGAAATTATTTGATAAGGTCATTCACATGAAAAAGCATTTTTTGTTCAGGAACGACTAACAGAAAACAAGGAGTGAGGGCTGCCAGTCCTGTATCATCACTGTCAGAGGTCTTGTAGTCTGGCTCCTTTTATTACTCAAGAGACAAAATACTATCAAGTCTCCCTGAGCCACCCCTGTGAAGTCTTCAGCTGCAATAATTCCCGCATACCTAGTCCCATGGGAAAAAGGGGAAGCTACTTCTGTAAAGCTTTGTTAATACAGCTTACACACATGGGAAATTTTATTTAGTTTAATTATATGTATTCTAAGAAAATTAGAAAGTATTATTTAAAAAATCTTCCTCTTCAACACACCAGCTGTGTGTGCATGTCCAGTCAGGCCTGCTCAGCACTTAATGTATGGACATTTCAAAAATAATTCTGTGGTACCATCAACTCTTCTACTGATGATACTGCTCAGCTGATACTGCTGAGACAAAGACCAGGTTGTTATTCCTGTGTTTCATGCATCATAAACAGAATTATTCCCTTTGTTTGAACTGCAGAAGATTTTATGTGACATTAAGGCATCAAGCCTTGTGAAAATGAGGACACTCACTCTTGAAGGGGTGGGGAAGAAGGAAGTGAACCACTTGCTAGAAAGAAAAAGCTCATTTTCAGGTTGCTTTTAGCACACCATGACATAGATCATCATACTTGTAAACAAAGTGCAGTCAATATACTGCCAACAGCTAGCAATAGGTATTACTTTTCGGAGTGATTAATCAAACTTTAAATCGAGAATTGAAAATGGAAAGCATGGTGGGTCCCTCACCTTTACAAACTGGTGCCTTATTCTGTACTGAAACCTGTACAAGAGTGGCACTGACAAAACGAATGTTAGTATCAAAAGAAAGGCACAGAGTACTTCTTTACACTGTCATTTGGCACAGATTATTGTTATACTAGGTCTGCCAAAAATTGCTAAAATGTTTTTGGGAGATCTCAAACCAAAGTTCTACAAGCTAGAGGACAACATTAGTTTTTATTATCTAGAAGATTTGTAATTTCAGGATTTAAAATCTAGCAATAACATTGTGACAGATCTCAAAGTCAACAGGAGTTTTATGACAGATTTGTCTAAATCTTGATCATAGACTCACAGAATTCAGTGCTTTTCAGTCAAAAATCTTTATTAGAATATAACCTGGAATAATAAATTTTACATAAACTCAAGATTTTTGCCACTGGGCAATACAACAGAAAATAAAAAAAGACCTATGCACTGCTCTGCAGCAGAGAGAATGCAAAAATGCACTCAACTGTCAGTGGAGACTTAGGAAAAGCAACTCTCCCCTTGCTGCTCTGGCTTCCAGATTGAATTGCAGTTAAGTTCTTGCTTCCAGATTTAATTTCCATCACTCAGCACCCTTCTGAGTGTTTATGAATAATACCCATTCCTTGCTGGGCATTGGGAACTCCTTCCCATTGCCCCTAAGGCCTGGATGACAACTGATGGCAATTTTATACCCTCGCTGCTGCAATTTTTCATGCTCAGTTGCTCTTCCACCTAATCCAGTCGTCCTACTTAACAGAACATAACAAAAAACTAATAACAAAAAAGCTAAATATACAGCCCACCAAAAATTATCATGTTTGTTAGAGTTAAGCAAAGAAAAATATGTAAATAAACCAGATTTGTTTCATACTGTCATTCCTTTCCACTGCCCTTAACAAATACACAGCTCTGGGGCCAACATCCATGGACCAGAGGACCCCAGGCCAGAAGAACCATACGAGAGATTCTTTCTTAAAGGAGTTTATAGCACAATGAAGATGTAATTCCCTGAAGAAGAATTTCCTTTCTCAGGCAGCTGAAAACCTTAATGTGTAGTAATCTGAAAGGTTAAGGATTAATTAGACCTGGGGACAAACATTAACTGGAAGGTTTGAAGGCGTTTGTTCTTTGGGGTTTTACTTTTTGAGGTGCTCCATCAAGCCAAAACATGAATACACAACCTTCAGCTTTTAGATGAAGTGAATTTACCCATTCAGTGTTTCTTAAAACATGTATTTTTGTCCTTGGGGGAAAAAAATTGAAAGAGCAGAAACAGATTTCCAACACTCAGAAAAAAAATACATATATTTAAAACATCTCCCTAGGTGATGAAAGTATATTTTTCCCTGCAAGACTTTAAGAAGGATAAAAATGTAAACACCTACAGGTAGTCAGGAGAACCATGACTGACAATGTTATTATTTTTGTTTACCTCATGCGTAGGAGCTCAATTTCTGAATGAAAACTCTAGTGTGGTCTATACCCAAAAACATCCCTTAATCTATCACTTTATTTTTATTTTTTTTTTTTTAATCACAAAAGAAAAACTTTTGCCTCTTCCATTTTCTAAAAAGGCCTTGCCATTTTGAAAGGCATCATACATAGAGGAACCATCTTACATACCACCCTGTGTAATCCGCATGCATTTCCTATGTTGGAAAAATCTGCCTCCTGGACTTCTGGCTCTGCTGTGCCAACTGCATGGGCAAGGATCCACTGAGCTCCAGCTTCCTAAAAAGTCTAGAACTACTGTATTTGCTTAGAGAGGATGTAGTCAATAAATGTGTCCCAATAAGTGAGAGAGGAGAAATCCTGATTCTACTAACGGTGAGATATGTAACTGTTGAGCTCTCAGAGCATCATTAGGTAACTCCTTTTCCCAAAGCATTAACATGATCTACATTAAGACTGCCATTTTCTTGCACCAGATTTTTTTAAATCGAATGTCTCTGCAACAACTGCTTCCCTAATCCTACAAGGGGTAGAAGATGGATAAAATTAGCACTTGTAAACACTGACATAGGGAAGAGGAATTTGGAATCAGATGTATATCAGTCAGAAATGGAGATACCTCATTCCTTGTTTGTTGCATTTTTACAAGATTAATTGTAGCTACACTACAATTTTGAGCTAATATTGAGAAGAGAGAGACTCTGTCATGATGACTGAAAAATAAACCTATTCAGTAAATCTCAGACTACTTAGGATAAAGCTACAGTATTGAATACTGTGTTGTACAGAAATACTGAGCTGGATTTATTAGTTATTTCAGGTAACAGAAGCAGCTTATGCATCGAGCATGGAGTTCAGATTACTAATATGCATGTTCTTCTCCATGGGTCTGTTAAACTTCCATAAGCACTGATTATGTATTAAAATAGTAAAAATAGCAAATTAGTTCACACTGAAATCCAAGCTCTGAGATAATGCTTGCAAAACCCAGGGGGTAGGCTGTAGTATGGATATGTCCTTATATGCATAAAACATCTTAATATCTTCTTGGGAAGGTAGTTTTCCTCATTCAGAATCCTGCTGGTTAACTATTAAACCTTATTGGCTTCATCTCTGTATTTCATAAAGAATTTTCATATGGACATAAAATATTTGAGATTATAAGATATTTATTTCCCCATATTGCAGTATTTTTGTCTGTGACAGAACTAACCTGATTTATACTGGGCTATGAAAAAAGTCTGTTGAGATAACCATAAAAATCATAGGATTAGGATGCTCATCCATTATCATACTGGAACTTACTGTAATGTGGTGAAGAATACAATTAATTCAAAAACCTTTGACTGCTTCCCATGCACTAGAGGCTTGAGTCTATTAAATCTACATAAGTATTTGTCATTTATTAGGAATGAATTTCATAATTGTACAAAGCCATTTTTTATATAAATAGCAGAAAGCACCAGACCAGATTAATGACTAAGGAATTGCCTGCCAAATTTCTTATTTAATTAAAACTTCATCTTTTTCACTCTAAAAATGAGAAGAAAACTTATCAGAAACTACTCAAAAGCTGTTTTCATGTTGTGCAAAAATAGTTGGGCTTTACTAATTTGAAACAATAATAAAGTTTTTCTGCTTTACATGTGAACTATTTTAAAAAGTAGATTATCTTGTGCAATAGAATTTAAGACTCAAATTCCATCACAGAAAAAATATCCATTTACTGATAAATAGAAGGCCTATAAATTATTATTACATTACATTAAAAGAAGTCATTATTTTGCACTTACTAGTTTAGGCCCCAGCCAGGCCAGGGTTTCAGTATTCCAGCAGCTATGCATAGACATCTGAAAACGCAACACTACACTAAGAGTATTAGGATCTAAATACATGCAAAATTATAGAGGTAGGATTATCCCCATGCTAGAGAGACCTATTGCACATGTAGGGTCATTTAATGCAGACACATTTAAAACTGTATCTGCCTCCCAGTCTGACACATTGATCAGAAGATCATCTGGGAATTACGCACACAGAGTGACAAAGAACCCTGATTTTGGACAATACAGATTTCAGAGCAGTCACCCCAAAATTATGAAGGTCTTCTGGTTTCTTAACATTTTTCCCAGGTCAACAGAGTGGAACTAAGGAACTTTAAAAAGGAAACAGAACTCTGAAAGTCTGAATTAAAGACAGGTGTTTCTTTTTGGGAGAAAAAAAAAAAATGTAGTTCCTTGCTCACCTCTAGTTAAGCCTTATCCTGTTTGAAGGAGCTGAAGGATCAATCTCTCCTCAATAGGAAAAGGTCTTTTTTAACAGGTCTGGAAAGGACTCCAGTATGTCATGCAGACTAGCCCTTTCCCAAAAGAGTTCCAGACAGAGCCTCCCTCAGGTGTAGGCAGCTGTTCTGGCCTGAACAATGCTCCATCTGCTACACCATGAGGCATAAGGATGTACAAGAGAACAGCAAGAAGTGACACCTCCTTCAGCAACAGGAGAAGCAGAATCTTCTAATTGCTTCTTCAGTTCCTTTGCCAGTGTACGGTCAAAATTGTATGTACAGTGTTAAAACTTAAAATTCTTTTTTCCAATTCTTCTAATGAACCCCTGACACAGCTGTGGTGATCTGAAGCAATCTACCCCCAAGAACATGGGTAATAAGGAGTGTTCTTCATTCTTTGAAGTTCAGCATACTTTGACAAAGAAAGTAAATTGTCAATAAAATTTCCTAATGGCAGGAACTCCTCTTCAAGACAGCTACAAAACTGAGACAATTTCACAAGCGCAGAACAGAAAGAGCAGTTATTCTCACATTTAACCTGATTCCTTTTGGTTTTTGCCCTACTTATGCAGGTTCAGCTGGACTACAGAAGTGCTTCCACAAATGATAGCTTGTTTTTTGTCCTGGTGGATCAGTACAAGGACGTTTCTCAGTTCTAAGGGGAGCATCACCCAAGGGGAGTCAACACATAGCTCGGGCATTTGAAGATCATGTCAATCTCTTAATTTTAAATCTCTTTCCTCAGCTACCTGTGAGGCTTACCTCAACTTGCCTAAGGACCTGTGAATACACTTTGTTTCTCAGTAAGCCATAATACTAGAAGAGCTATAGCTTTAAAACAGTGTTTCAGTAAAATTAACCTAGTTGGCATGCATGACTTAACTCACGTTATTACAGGATAAAATTCTCCTTTGTCTCAATGAGCTACTCAGGTGACAGGTCTTACCTTTCTCAAGAGCAGATCCAGACTTACAACCACTCTGAGACTTTCCAGGGTACAAGCTACCTCTATCTCCAATTATGACAATGGAACAGGCTCAGTGGAGCTTAACACTGAATGAATTCTTTTTTCAGAGACAGTATACAGTGAGCTGTTTAAAATGATTAACAGACATTTTCTACAAACTGGATTATTTTTATTATTTCACCTACAAAGGTACAAGACAAGTTGAGGAAATGTATTTTTTTTTTAAAAAAAAAAAAAGAAAAGAAAAGTTTTCTGTATATTTCTCTTAAACCTTTATCTTTCCTGACAAGGTTTATTAAGCTGCAGTTAGCCTGGTAACCTCAATCTCTGGGTTGGGAGGGACAGCCTGCTCTGTTGAAGCACGTTCCTTGTCTCAAAGTCAGTGGCACTCTTGACATCTCAATCAACTACTGATCCTCTACCTCCACTCACTGCCAAGCCTTGACTAGTATCTTTAGGCTCTCTTATGCCCTTTGATCATCAAATCCCAGATCTGTAGTTTGATTCATTATAAATGTTTCCAACCTATCAGGTCTTGAGCCAGAAGCATTTCTAATGACTTTTTGATGTTCATTCCATCAGGGAATTTATCTCTGCCACCTGTATTTGCCTTCTTACATCTCTTTTGATTTAATTTCGGGCATTCTGATATATCATTCTGATATATCAGGGAACATCATACAGGTAAACTGAGAGACTTAATTGCATAAAACAGTCATAACTCCCCTGTTCCTAACAGCTATACTTGATATTGTGATTATGCTGTTTCATTAGAGATATGCACCCTTTGCTCCTCCACCTTTGTCCCCCATTTTCAGAAAATCATACAATCACTGAGGTTGGAAGGGACCTCAGAAAATCTCTCGTGCAGTTCAGACCAGGTTGCTCAGGGCTTGGTCCAGTCAGGACTTGAAAACCTCCAAGGGTGGAGACAGCACAGCCTTTCTGAGCAATCTGTTCCACTGTTTGCCTGTCCTATTTTCATGCACCATTCCTCTGAAAAAAACCCCAAAGCTGCTGTTTGCAGGATGCACAGAAATGGTAACAAACCAGCAGTGGAACAATTTCAGGGCAAAAGTAATCACACACATAAATCTCACATATTTATATATGAAAATACACAGGGAAGCTGTTGAGGATGACTACAGATGGAAACAGTCTCTGCTTCAATGCCTTGCTTTCCTGCCCTTCCCAAAGATTTACCTTTTTAAAAATAATACATTCTAAGGATGAATCAGCAGTCCCTATTTTTAAGTAGAATAGGTCACAGGAAGTGGCCTGAGATGGGAGGGGGTCACAATGCAACAGATGGGAATTGGAACATTCTCTAGAGAAATGTGTGCATGTCTGCACATCTACACATGCTCATCTTGTCATCTGCTCTTGAAATATGCTGTACATAATGACATACACACCCTCTGATCTACATAAATTCAAGGCAAGTCTTTTGTGGAACCCACCCCAACTATTTTAAAATACATTATCTGGTACTTTTCAAAAATTCTGTGGCCAAGACAACCTCTAATTACTGCCTCCTGTTATCTTCACCATTTGCATTTTGCCTGTCATTACTCCTCTATGCAGTATACTTTAAGAACAAGCATTATTAATGGAGAGTGGCTGAGTAAGCTTCCTATGCCTGTTTGTTTGCTCATTTATACATTGGATAATGAATCAGCACCAATTCAACATGTAGTTGCATTAATTTCACGCAAGACACAACAAAACATGCATGCTGTACAAGAGATATTTAATTATACAGCATCTCTGTGTTAGTGAAGTCTTCAGTGATATGATGCTGATATTTAATTCAGTAGCTTTTCTATCCATGATAAGCTCCATGTATTACTATGTATTTGTCATAAATATTACAGTAATTAGTATCACAGATACAGAAGCATTAATGCAATAACATTTTTTATTATCACTGAAATATTTTTAAAGAAAGAAGTTCATAACTAAATAATGAGTTAACATCACTTGGTAATCAGTCTTAGAAGAATTTCACTATTAATACCTATACAAATTTTAAATCTGTCTCCTTAATGCTTTAAAAGTACACAATCCTTTAAGTCATATATTTTTGCAGTGGGAAAAAATGAACTGGAGGGAACTTGAAAAGGAAGCTTGAAGCATCTTTGTATGTACAGGTATTTTAAATTATTTTATATATATTAAATAGAATAGTATAATATAATATATATATCTGGATCCTTTCCAGTGACAGACACTGTGCTGTAAGGTGTTTTATATTTTCCAGGTTGTTTTTATGAGTATGAGTGATAAAATCTGTTCCTGTCAAGAATGATTTAACATCCAGAGATGAGTTGAACTCCATTTGAAATAGGGAAGTCACCCTCATCTCTTTAGGTTTGTGGCGGAATTTTGGTAATATAGGCTCTCATCAGCAAAGCGGTACATGATTTATTGTATGTAGAGTACAAGTAAGTACCACACTGTTTTCCAGGTTAGCAGATACACTATATTTAGCACTGTAAGATTAATAGAGATGGATTGGTTTTTGAAAACAAGGTATACAAGGAATAACTGCTTGCTGTAAATTTCACATTAACTATATATTTTCCTTTCTAATAAATAATTCTATAAACAATTGCAGTCTTGAAAAGTGCAAAACTGAACCTGAAATGTGATTCAAGAACTGTTTTGACTTGTCTACTAAGCATGTCAATAGTTATGTTAAATCATATCATACTGAGAAATTCGATAGAATTTGGACTACATGATCTGAAACAGCATAATTAATTGATAACAATTGATGTATGCCTTGTGTAGGGCAGCCCTAAGCAATCTCATTCCCTTACATCCCTAATATTTTCAAAAGCAAAAAGATATATAAACCTTCACTGAAAACATAAGCAAAAATATGTGCATGTGTGTATTTTTATATACCAGACAAAACAACTTTGTTCATCACACAAAAGTTTTTTTTCATAAGAATATAGGTTTATTTTCTCCAACCAAAAAGAAATCTTTGTTCAGGCTCACAGTTCAAAGGCCACCTACATTCAGAAGAGCACATAAGCTTGTGCCTAGGTTCATTCACTTTAGGTAAACTTTAAAAAAAGGCTGGAAAGATCTCCTGAACTATAACCTTCATGGTTTTGCACATTTCTTTCTCTCCCTTTCTTTAGCAAATTCACTCTTGTGTCACACTCTCCTACTTTCTCATCTTTTTATTGATAATTGTTAAGTATTTTATGGACTGAGACATAATAGGACAAAAGGGCTCGTGCTGAGCAGTTAAGAGCATACTGAAGTTATCAGAGAAAGTTTCCTAATAGAGAGATTTTAACTGCTGAATCATTTCCCAAGGGAAGTAACAGAAGTCTGGTATTAAAGCTATTGGAAACTAGCCATGGCAAAGTTCTGGCACACATAATTTAAGGAAGACTCCTGCACTGGCTCCCAAGGGATCACTGGCTTTTATATTAAATAACTACGCTTTGTGGATGGATAGGACAAAATTTACTAGCATTAACTATCATTTGGATAGGGATGAGAATTTAACCATACTGTGGCATTATGTTGAAAAGATGAAAAATTATATTAATGATCATAACAATGTTTTCTGACATTTTGGAGCTTCAAAGTTAGCATTGCATTACAGTGAAAAACATACCTGACATATCTTTTCAGTCTTTTTGCAAATTCTCTGTATACACATTTTATATACACATATACTTCGTACTGTACACAGACATGCATCATATATACACATATAAAATGTCAGTTTGCCATGCAGCCAGAACCTACTGAAGCTGATGGGGACTTACTGTAATGGAATTCTACATCCTGAAATATTCCTTTTAAACCTCTTTGTTGAGCCAAATGATTTGCAAAAATCTCTCAGGGTTGGTGCTTTTAACTATACCATATAATATATATAAGTATGATGTTTTGGCTTGTGCCAGAAAAGAAGAAAGGACAACCCCCTTTTATTCCATTTGTTAAAAAAACCAAAAAACTCTGGCTGGCTAGAGTTTACACTAGAACTATGAGGGAAAACTTGTTATATCATTTTGATTTCTGCATTGTTAAGAAGTTATTAACCATTATCTCAGTTTTCTGTCTCTCTCTTCTGTGCAGTGGATTAAACTTGGTAAACCTTGTTTAAAATGTTAATTCAAATTTTTTTAAGACAGGAAAGAAAAGAGGCAGCTTGCATTTATGTTTTCACAAGTAGGTAACACTTTTCACGGAAACAAGAAGAGAAGAGAAAGAATATTTAATCCTAATGATATCCAGGGTGCAGTAATATTTTCCTGGATTGTGGTACCTAACAGAGACAGATAATGTTATTTTACCTTCTAATGGAAAACTGCAGAAAGATAAAAGGCAATTGGAAAAAAAAATTCTTTTCAGGAAATTATGAATTTAACTCTATTTAAAATATAGATAATTCTCTTAGTAACTCCTTAAGAGGAATTATTATGTTTTCTGCTGTATGACAATGAAAGGTAATCCTAGGAGATTATATTTTAGCAAAACATTAATCACATAGTTCAATATCTTAAACTGTATGGTAAACACAGAGGATGAGCCAAACAACCCAAATCTGTCACTGTTTAGTTGTCTTGGAAAGCTGATGGTTTTTTTTCCCCAGGAGAGATTAATGGGGTTTTCTTCAGATGTTTATTGTGAAACCATATCTGAGATCAATAGCAAGCATGCAAATTTAAGGGTATTTCAATAGATTTTCCCCAATTCAAGTGTGATAAGCTGAATCTGCATCAAATAGGCTTTAACAAAGCAAGCATAGCACATTATTAACCGATAAAAAGGAATGGGGATATATTTACACCTTTTGTTATAATTAGGGTCTACTTGACCTATCCTAAGTGTTGATAAGTGGATGAAGATCCATAAAATGTCACAGTAATGAATCTTAATAGAAAAAAATACAAAAAAGGAGACAAGCTGAATGAGATGAAATGAAAAGGTGTGTTATATGCCTCAATGATTGTACTGAGATGATTTGTGCTAAAATATAACAGGATGAAATAAGAAATTAATGGAATGATTTAATGTCTGATAGGAGGCCCAACCGATGCACAGAAAAAAAAACAGGTGCACCACTATACCTATTTTCTCAATCTGTGCAATTGCAAGGCTACAATCTTCTTGGGATCATGGAGATGTGGTGGTATGGCTCCCATGGCCGGAGTTTTGCAATGGAGGTATACAGGCTCTTTAGGAAGTACAGGATGGGAAAAGGAGGAGAGGGAGTTACCCTTTACGTGAGAGAACAGCTGGAGTGCATGGAGCTCTGCCTGGGGATGGATGAGGAACCAACTGAGAGCTTATGGGTTAGTACTAAAAAGAGGACAGGTAAAGGGGACGTTACAGTCAGTGTCTGCTACAGGCTGCCTGACCAGGAAGAAGAAAGGCCCTCTACAGATAGATAGGAGCAGCCTCATGTTAGCAGACCCTGGTCTTCATGGGGGACTTCAACGACCCCAATAACTGCAGGAGGGACAATACAACAGGACATAAACAATTCAGGAAGTTCCTGGAGTGCATCAAAGACAACTTCCTCACCCAAGTGATAGAGGAGACAAGGAAACATGCTCTGTGGGACCTCATACTCACCACGAGGGCCTTTGTTGGGCATGTGAAAGTCCAAGGCAGCCTTGGCTGCAGTTCCCATGAGATGGTGGAGTTCAGGATCCTGAGGAAAGGGGGGAGGGTAAAAAGATCACAGCTCTGGACTTCAGGAGAGAAGATTTTAGTATCTTCAAAGGTCTGCTTGGAAGTTTCCTGTGGGGTCCTAGAGGGAAGAGGAGCCTAAGAAAGCTGGTTATTATTCAAGGATCACCTAGTTCAAGCTCAAGTGCTGTCCATCCCACCAAGTGGGAAGTGAGCAAAAAATGCCAGGACTGTGCATGGATGAACAAGGAACTCCTGGCCAAACTCAAAGACAAAAAGGAAGTATATAGAGGGTGGAAGCAAGGACAGGTAACCTGGGAGGAATATAGAGACATTGTCTGATTATCCAGGGACAAAGTTAGGAAAGCCAAAGCCCAAATGGAATTGAATCTGGTCAGGGATGTCAAAGACAACAAGAGAGGCTTCCATAAGTACATAGCTGACAAAAGGCCGACTAGGGAAAATGTGGGCCCATTGCTCAACAAGATGGAGACCTGTTTACACAGGGCATGGAAAAGGCTGAGGTACTGAATGCCGCCTTTGCCTCAGTCTTTACTAGTGAGACCAGCCTTCAGGAATCCCAGGTCCCAGAGTGGGGGGAAAGTCTGGAACAAGGAAGACGTACCCTTGGTGGAAGAGGATCAAGTCAAGGAGTACTTAAGTAAACTGGACGTGCATAAGTTCACAGACCCTGATGAGATGCATCCATGGGTGATGACTGAGATGGTAGATGTCATTGCAAGGCCACTGTCACTGACCTTTGAACAATCATGGCAACTGGGAGAGGTGCCTGAGGACTGAAGGAAAGCAAATGCCACTCCTATAAGGAAGACTAGGGGAATTACAAGCCAGTCAGCCTCACCTCGCTCCCTGGGAAGATGATGGATCTTGTTCTAAATCCTTCCAGAGTGACAGGCAAATGTAAACTGAAGAATAACTAAGGTAAAAGGAGCAAGAAGCTTCCCTACAGGTTGTAGAGCCATTGTGTAAAATGTTAAGAATGCTTATATATGGGTGAAGATGCTTCCTTGCTTTGATTGCTTTGCCCATACTGCTAATTTCTTGGCAAGTGAATGACATGGTGTTGGCTAATGCTGGAACCTATCTTGCAAATTCCTATGCAGTTCCAGCCCTCTTTGAAACAGAAAAACTCTGCCTTCAGTCAATTGCCTATTTGTCCATTTTATATTTGACTAGTGGCTGTAATAGAAGCAGCAATGTCTTCAATAGTTCTAAACATACCAGTTTCATCCACAGAAAAGGAGCAGCTCCTGCCTTGCACAACCAACACGTGGATTTTGCCCCATCTTGAGAAGGGTATTGTCTTCCATTTTCTGGCCATATCCAAGAGCAGAAAGAGAGTGAGCCCAGGATCTGGGGGAAGGATGAGAAGCAGTTCACTACAGTCCTATAGATGTGGGCTGTAGACTACAAAAGTAATATAGAAGATGGCAGCAAACGTGTGTTGAGAATAAAGGCAAAAACACTGTAGCAGTAGATCTGGAAGTGCCATCATTAACTTACATGTACAATACAAGGAGTAGAGACAGTTAAAAGTAAGAAACCATAAGTCTTAAAATACACTTTAAAAATCTCATTATGTTTGGCATCTAATAATTTTTCAACATTTTAGCTGGAATTAGTGCTTTACCTACCCCAACCTCTCTGCGGGTTGTCTGTATCCATGTCTCCATAATCCTACTCTCCTGCAGCTGAAATGCAACAACCAGGGGCTTTTCAAAACCTTTCACTAAATGTATAAATGTTGTTGTTATTAAGTTTTTAAAGGGAAAACTATTTTCAAGATGTAAATTTTTGAGCTGTAGAGACTTTCTTTGCAGCATAAAAAAGGTAGATAAAGATGAAGTATAAGCAAAACACAAAAATGGAAGAATAAATCTTTGATGTCTTTAATGCTATCCTCCTCCAAACAGTTAATGATGGTCCAGTACCAGAAACAAAATACTAGAGAAATCTCAAGATATTAGATATGCAATGCAAACAGACTAGTCTGACCTTTTTATAAATCACAAGAAATAAGACACTAGTGGCCTAAATTAGCTACAGCTACTCAGAGCATTGGCTAATTCCAGTCAGCCATGGGTGAACCTTAATTTACAGCATATCTAAATATGACTGACAAATTCTTGGAAAACCCTAATGTTTCAGTTCTTCAGTTTTCTTTTTGGAAAACCAAACTTTAAAGTTCATACAGAAGATGACAGCTTACAAAAATCCAAAGTTTAAAATTAAGCATTTTTTTATTTCTAATTCTTCACAATTAATTGATGTTTTCAAGTTCTGTATAATTTATAAAAACAGCAATCAGAAGCAGCTGAAATGCAGTTTTGTGATTAGGAAAACAATGAAATATTGACAGTTCTGCACATTTATTTATGGCTTTGTTTGTAACAGTCAGACACACCCAAAAATATATACCAAAATTAAATACTGGTTTTTTTAAGAGAAAAATAAAGGAATGAAGTGCCATACTGTAGGTAAATGTTAAAAATGGCAGTCTGTTTCCATTCAACTTTAAGTTCAACTCCCATTTGAAACAGAATATAGATATCATTTTAATTTTTTGAATGTAGAAAAAATATATCTCCTTTCCATTTGAGTAAGGATTTTTGGTAAAACACAAGAGAACACAGTGAGAACTGGGTACTTTCTTTAGACACTTTTAAAAATGCTGCTGTCCACTTCTTTCATGACCTATACAATCTTCTTTTGTCTGAGTGTAGAACAAATACAAACAGTTCTGATGAAATCTTTTTATGTAAAGAAAACAAAAGTCAAAGTAAATAACAGATTTCTCTCAGAAATAACAATGCTGTCAAATTCTGCCACAATTGGTTAAAACACAGCTGAAGTTCACAGCTGACTAACAATCAGTATGGTTTGATAGATATAGTTTATATAGGCTTTGATGCATCAAGATGAGGCCAAGAAGCATGATAATCTGTGAAGTCTGACCTCACCTAGAGCAAATAGTCCATACCTTCAGGTGTGATGTCTGGCTCCACCGGAATCTATACTGGTTTTCTTTGGGAACAGAAAACCCAAATCTCCATATTTCATTGTGGCCTCAGATATAGTTCAACTCCTATCAACAAATTACCCTCATAGTTAATGTTCTCTTTTCTCTTCCTGTTGTTACTATGTCAGGCTCTGGTTTAATTTTGGGTAGCAAAAATAAGCAATCTGAGGTCAACAGCAGACCTTAGGTATAGATAAGCAGGAAATCACTGAAAAATATGTGGGTATGACTATTAGATAGAAACTCTTCATGTTTTAGTACTTGAATACTTTTCTAAAGGATTTCAGAGAGGACATGAAAGACTGAAGAGGCCTAGAAATGCAACAGACGCATTATCCACTAGAAGTAGACTCTCTGGCTTAAATTTGAGGCACAGCGTCATTTGTTGCCGGGCTTACTTTGAGGATTCACTGAATTGCCTCAGGGTCTTTTCTCCCTTTAAGAATATATAGAGAGAAGTTCTATAATCAGTTTCTGCTGCGTTTGAACCACTTAACAGATGCACAGACTGTGCTGGCTCCAGATCTTATCATCAATTCCCCCTCTCCCCTAAAAAGAGGACAAGCACCTTATTTCAGCCTGCATTAGTGACCATGACATGGTCATTACTTGTCCCAGTTTGTCAGCAATCCAGATTCCTTTCTGACTTGCTACTCTTCCCATTTAGTTTTGGATGAGTTTCCTTCACTTTTCTAATTCATAATGAATTATGCTGGCAGTAGTATATATATGTTAACAAAATAATGCATACGGGAATTAAAGGTAAGCTATATGCCAAGTTCTGGCTATAATTCTTCAGTACTGCATACTAGATGATATTCAGTCTCTTCTCCAACTATTTAATATACTGTTTGATTTATTTTGTTCACTGTTTTGGATACAGAAAAAAGCATCTTAAATGGAAGGTGGAGAAAGAAAGCAGTTCCAAATGTTTTATAACTTTAAAAATGTACTATTCAGCCTCTAACACTTACGTCAGTTGCAATAGAAAAGGTTTCATTTCTGTTTTTGCTAAAGATAATTTTAGCTCTTGCAGGTGTATTTTCATGTGGTTATATACTGTGTTTTGTAAGATGGCGTTCATTTACGGAACACTGGACATGAAAGCTGGAGATGACTGTGCAATAAGGATTCTACAAGTCATAAAAATACAAGATTTACTAAAATGACAATTACGTGCTCTCTAGCAACAATAGACAGATGCCAATGATGAGCAGCACTGCCATATATTGATCTACAAAAAATATTTGGACCTTAGTTCTCTGTGGGAACTAACAACTGATAAATTCAGTCCATGTCAAGATGAAAATAAGCCATCTACTCAACATACAAAATTCATATCCCTTTAATTGAGCCCACTTTTTTTTTTTTTTTAGAAAAATCACTTTTCTGCACAGTGTTTTAAAAAATCATTAGGGTGGTAGTGCTAATACTCTAGCTCCAAGTCTTTTTGTGATCATGCTCCAAAAGAAAAAAAAACTATCAGAGAGAAGAGCTCAATAAGGAGAGGCAAGTGACACCCTAAAGGGCTGTGGTTCAATTTTAGTTGTTTCCAGCCACAAATACTTAAACTTAGTACTTAATTGGTGAGTAAAGGGTTGATTCAGCTCTTGCACTGGGAGGGAGAGGACAGAATTAGCAATAAAGGATAAGAAGTAATTTGACCATTTATTCCCTCTTGCATGGACACATACATACAATTAGAGATTTTCCTTATTCACAGTCAGACAGCAATTCCTTGAATACATTTAACAAATCTTTCTGTCTATAATCTTGAAATGGAACATCAGATTAATTTAAAAAAGTCAAATCTGGATCTAAACTTTCTGTCTCAGGTATATTATTAGATTAATAAAAAAGTCAAATCTGGATCTAAACTTTCTGTCTCAGGTATAATTAGATTAATATGCTCATATTTTAAAATTTCCTTTAAAAAACCCTCAGGCTGATCTATCTAAAGTAAAGTAATCCAAATAGGTCTAAAAACTGACATATTGCACCACAGGTTGACATATTCTTATTAAAAAGCAGCTATAGCTTTCTTGAAAAAAAAATTATATTTGAAGCAGTGGAACAGGGAGGCATCATAAAGTTTTTAATAGAATTACTGGATGCCTTGTGATTTGGAGTTCTTTAAAGCTACAATTAAAACAACATCTAAAAATAAATCAATATTCCAATCTCTGTCATTTTCCATAATCTTTAATATAGCCAACTGAAATCATAATTTCTCTAAAAATTTGCAAGTAGAATAGATAATAAAATATATCTTCCAAGTGGATAAGGGCCTAAGCTATAAAACCAACATCTACATTGGGATCTTCATTCAGCTGTTGAAACCTATGCTGTTTTTTGTTTTATTTCTGAAATCAGAGTCAGCTACAAAGGTCCCAACTATACAAACCGTATAGATACATCTGAGCTGACAAATATGAACAATCTTGGAACTTTAATTGGGCCACTGGTAAACTGGCTATTAAGCAACAACTAACTATTTACTAAATCAAAGTCTAACTTCAGTTTAAAAGCGTAATCTCAAGTTTGGAAAACATTAGCATTCATACTTTTGGTCCTGAGCCATTTCTTTTTTAACAGAGTTCAAAACTTGATCCAAAAAACATCCAGTTCCCATTTTTAGTGGATTCCACCCAAAATACAACAATAAACAAAGGTTAAAAAAAGGTTCAAAAGTGCATGTCCATAATACAAATGCTCACAAAATCACCTGTGATGTCATAATTAGCAGACACAGCGATCACCCTGAGCAAAATCTGATTTGCCTTATAAGCTCACAAACCTTCTACTTTAATCTTATTACAGGTTTTGGTTTTTTTCAATATTCATGTCTATTATTTTATGATCATATGTTACTAAGCTACATTTAGGGATTCAGTAAATTATTTCTGTTTAGAACAAGTTTAAAATCTCTGCTATAAATACTTATTTTATTAATGTATTTTTTGGTATTGCATCAGTCTCGTGATCACTGCACATTTTTGTCCCATGAATTTTTTCTCAAAGGAAATGATAGCAAAGATATTGAACTGACTTAATGACTATTCATCTTCATCATTATATTATGGAAATGCTATCTAGTGAAAACTGTTCCTTAAATGCAACTTAGGTAGAAAATGTAGACCTTTGTAGCACATCTGAGCGTGGGAAAATGGGGAAATAATTTTAAAAGCATAAATATACTTAAACACACCTCAGACTGAGGAAGTTCCGGCCAATACATTTCAAAGAATTCTTCATGAGCTAACAAGCTGATGAAGTTTTCCAAACTGCCTGAATTATTTGGGTGTGTCATATAAAGGCTTTGGAAGTCATGATACCTTGTGTATGCAGGCACTTAAATGAAGTAACAAGTAGCTACGTTAGATGTGTGTTTCATTCTCATTTTACTTGTCCTTTCTTGAATTAATTCAACAGTGGAAGTTCCTACAATTCTATTCAGAGAGGACTATTTATTGACTGATTGGTTATTTGAGTTGGTAATCTACTTAATATCCCATGCACAACAGATAAGTATTGTTTTTCTTTCTCTTTTCTCTCTCTTTCACTCAGTCCCCTTTCTTTTCTACTTCAATAACCACCATAGCATGGAAGTAGAATAAAATTAAAGCTATATTCTTGGCCAATACTAAGTATGAAAACGCAGCATGAAAACAAACTGTTGTGGAAGTTATTTTCCTTTACTTTATAATGTCTCCTTTGCAATGAGAGTCACAGAATCATAGAATGGTTTAGGTTAGAAGGTACCTTTAAAGATCACCTAGTCTAACCCACCTGCCATGGGCAGGGACATCTTCCACCAGATCAGGTTGCCTCATCCAGCCTGACCTTGAACGCTTCCAGGGAGGGGAATCCACAACTTCCCTGGGAAAACTGTTTCAGTGTCTTACCACGCTTATAGTAAAAAATATCTTCCTTATATCCAATCTAAACCTACCCTCTTTCAATTTAAAACCGTTGCCCCTTGTCCTGTCACTACAGACCTTGGTAAAAAGTGTCTCTGCATGTTTCTTATAAGGCCCCTTTATATATCGAAAGGCCACAACAAGATCTTCCTGGAGCCTTCTGTTCTCCAGACTGAACAACTCCAACTCTTTCAGCCTTTCCTCATAGGAGAGGTGTTCCAGTCCTTTGATCATTTTCATGGCCCTCCTCTAGACCCGCTCTAACAGGTCCATGTCTTTCTTGTAATGGGGACCCCAGAGCTGGATGCAGCACTGCAAGTGGGGTCTCACAAGAGCAGTCTCAACCTGCTGGCCACACTTCTTTTGATGCAGCCCAGGATATGATTAGCTTTCCAGGCTGCAAGCGCACATTGCTTGCTCATGTCCAATTTTTCATCTACCAGTATCCCCAAGTCTTTCCCCCTCAAGTCCTTCTCCTTGAGGCAATGGCTTAATTAACTCATTTACTAAAGAACAAAATCACAACAAAAATTGGAGGCCTTCAGCATCAGATGATGTCTTTCCCAGGTGTTGAAGTGTTGGAGAAGTTAGAACAAGTTGTTTCCTAGCAGGTTGATCAATTAGTACAACCTAAGTACTAAGTTAATACAAAGCAACTGCAGTTACCTTTTCTTAGACTTTTGGTATATCAGTGACATAGCCATTGATATTATGATAATATCAAACTAGCCTGCCTCAGTACATCACTTGGACAAATCTGCAGTCAGTCTGTATTTTAAGAATTAATGTTAGCTCTAACAAGAGACCAAATCAAACATGGACAGCTTCCAGGAAAGCTATTTCCTGTTTCCATATAGTGGACATTATTTACAGCTCCAACATGTTATACACAGTTAAAGTAGTAAATCTGCTTATTCACAGAAAGAATAATGGGTACCAAATAAATAAGAAATCTTATAGGTAAGTATTATATAAGCATTATTTTTGCTTGGAACACTAAGGTTAGATATTAACAAACATGTTCTAATAAACTGAAAAATGTCCAGAGGATTAAATGTTAAATCTAGATAAAAAACCTCATTTTCAGCCTGATTGAGTTCCCTTGTGTTTTAATTGTATGCTACTTTCAAAGAATGGAGCAGTAGTAATAGTGGCATACTGTTGCCTTTCATTAACATCACATTTAGGTTGTAGGTATAACTGTTTCCTTTCTTTCTCTTACCCAGTTTGCAACTTTGTTCATTCTTGTCTCAGAAACACAAAATCATGGAATAGTTGAAATTGGAAAGGACCTTTGGAGATTATCCAGTTCAACCCCCTTGATTAAGTGGGTTGCCCAGGGCCATGGCCAGTCAGGTTTTGAATATCTCCAAAGGTTGAGTCTCTTGGCAACCTGTTCCAATGTTTGACCACTTTATCAGTAAAAAATAAAGTGTTTCCTTATGTTTAGTTGGAATGTCCCATATTTCAGTTTGTGTCTAATATGTATTTCATGTATTTCAAGTATGTTATCATTACTGATTGACGTGTATTAATTGATGTAGAAGCTATCCTACGGAAAGTGGTTCCACAGGATAAATATCTTCCTAGGGCAGCAAGATAAAAAACAAGTGATCTTTAACACACATTAAATAAAATGGTGGAACTCTCTCATGTCCCACTGTTTGGTTTTTGGGTTTGTGTTTTTTGGTTTTTTTTTTAAGACAGACACATCTGAAATAAAATGAAAGCAAATCTAAACTACAAAATGATAGGAATTGTTCTTCTCTCCCCCTCCGCCCCACCCCTTTTGGAGGGAGTTGCTGAAAACAAGAAGAAAAATGGTAAGCACTGTAAGTGAGGTCTCCCATACTTCAGTACATGTTATTTCTAGGTTTTCCTATTTCACTGTAACAGCAGAAGAAAAACATCCTACCCAAGGTTGGTAAGGAACTTGTTTACAAAATTAAATTTCCTTTGCTTTTTTTATGTTAGAACTGAAAAACAAATTAAGCTTTATATGCTATATTGCTAGTATAACTGAACTTTGTCCTGTCTCCGAGTAAGATTGAAAAGTTTGCAAAAGGCTATTTTAGACATATCTGTCTGCAGCTAACATGCTGCAGGTTTTCCAGTGCAGTTTTCAGGCCAGCTAAGAAAATAAAAGTGCTCTGTTGATGCTGATGAATTATTTTCCCCACCCTGTATTAAAGCAACATGTTCGTTTACTCTCAGCCAAAACAGAGGCATTTGGTACAATAACTCAGAAGCACATCAATGTTGCCCATAAAGGAGAGGTCCTTAAGTCCAGCGAATCAAGTGTTTCAGATGTTTTCTTGGTGACCCAGAAAGGGTCATCTTTGTCACCAAATACATGATGCCTTTGTCACCAAATACAGTGTTCTTATCAGAGTCCAGTTTTCTTCTATATAGTGTTTACATGTTAATTCAAGGAAAAATAATAAGACAATGGAATGAAATATCGAAATAGCTATCATTCCTTATGTTTCCTAATCATCCTCTTCTCTTTTAATTACCACCATATCTCCATATGTCAGAACATGATCAAAAAAAAGATGTCTGAAGATTAAGCGTAATACAGTTGATTTTCCACAAAATAACACACACCACATTCATTATATATGTTTTATGACAGGAGAAGCTGTTATCCTTTTTCCTGCAAACATTTCCGACTGTTCTTGCTTAATTTCAACTTTAATAATCAGAGATCCCATAACAAATTTTTTCACAGTTTCGAGTTACAATTCTTTCAAACAAAAGAAAGTCTACCTGCCAATCACTAAGATTTCTTTTTAACAGACTATATGGGTGTTGGGGAGGGGGGCGGGGGAGGATGGAAGATTTCTTTAAAAACAGAAAGCATTCCACTTTATGTAATCTTTAAGGAAAAGTTACAAAAATAATTTGGCCATTGTTAACCAAAGCATAGGTTCAATGCCAAACTGAGTAGTTCTACTTGTTCTTGAGTAGCTGCCTGTTCTCTGCTTATTCTCCCCCTATTCACTTTCTGCTCTTTGGGAATCCTGTTTACCAATAACATTCTCTGAGCTAGTGCTTTATATCCAAGAATGAGGAAGGATTGATATAAGTCCTTATCCATACCCTTCCACTGAGATTTTACATAGGGAGCTGTGCATGAAACTGCTGAATGATGACCCATCATTTCAGATTAAGTGACTAACTGCTGATGAACCGTAATAGTCTACTGTGCCATTATAGACAAGCAGATGTAGGAAAGCACAAGATTTCCTTGGGATAAATTCAAAGTTGAAATAAATAATGGTATGAATTGGTCTTCATTTGAAATGAAATAAAAAACAAACCAGCTCTGATCCAATTGTTGGATGTCTTTACCTTTTCAGTGTAGTTTCAAAAAAAGTAAATCATACTCAAGAGGTCAGCAACTTATGTGTTTTGATGGTGAATTTACACAAATGTTTGTTATTTATAATTTTCACAAGCAACAACTCTATAGATCTCAGGAGTTGCAATCAGCATACGTGACCACAAAGCCTACTATTAGCTATTAACTTCTAGTGTAAATATAATGTACTTCTCCAGCACCTTTCCCTTGTAAACTTCTGAAGAAAGATAAAATGCAACTGTGAAATAAACAATAGATACTCAGGGCTAGAACTATTTATTTCCACAGTTATCCATTACTCAAATAAGTAATTCTTAAAAAATTGTGGCAATTATACTATGTTCCAAGGTGATTTCAGCAAAAGCACCTTATGACTGGAGATGTGCTCCACGTAATTTAAACTGCCATTGTTAGTACAAATATGTCAAGCATTTTTATATAATATAATTCTAATTCAATAGAAAAACACAATTAAAAAAAATCAAACTGTAAGTCTGATTTTATAGACCTTCAGAAAAACTGATATAACTAATCTTGGCTGAAAGAAAATCACATTAGAGGTGTAATAAATGGATCAGGGAGAGGTCTCAAGAAATCACCATACTGAATGCTTGTCCCAAAACAGGATTTGTATGTAAAATACAGTCAACAAATATTTGTCCCAATTTAATATTAAAAAAAAAAGACAAAGATTCTAACATCAAAAAATTATTCAAGCAGTAAAAAGGCCTAATCAGTAAAGACTGTCACCCTACTGTAGAATGTAGTTTTTCATCTATTTAATAATTCAGTGCTATATAAAAAAAAAAAGTAGAAAAAAAAATTAAAAATTCCCCAGAGGTTGGTTTTTTTTTGTTTGTTTTTGAGCACTATCTTATCAAAGGGTGAATAGAAGACCACTTCCAAAAATCTTGCAGAACCATTGCATCATTTCCCTAACTCATTAGGACTATTTAATTTAATGTTAAGGATCTAAAGCCATGGGCTTACCTAAACTTTAATAAAATGTCAGCTTCTGATATGTGTGAATTATTAGCATGCAGAGTTAAAAACTGGAGAATTTTACAGGCACTGGTTGCTGTTTTTATTATAAATCTATAAGCTACCTCTGCCTTCTAAACTGCATCCTGTTTCATTCATCGAAAATGTTTAACTGAAGAGATATCATGTCATTCATTTTATTTACATTGTAATGAGACTGTCAATGCACATTACAAATGGTTGCTCTCCAAATCTGAAACAGATATAAAGATAAGGAAAAATAGTATAAACAATCTCTTTTGTGTGTTCCATCATCCATCCCTTACCAGAGCACTGGATTGACTCTTGTATCTTGATCTCACCCTGTTGATTTAGATTACTATTAGAGAAGGTGAATCAGTTACTCATTTTCATTCTGCCTGTTTGTCACGCCCCACCTGCGGGAAGGGGAGAGTGACTAAGATCCGCAAATCCCCTCGGTGTGGATTAAGGTGAAATAACACTCAAGGTCCAAAAACAAACTCCAACTTTAATGGCACAAACACTTCTATAAGCATCAACCCTCTATGTCTTAATATATAACA
>NW_008794093.1:595877-597361 GCF_000699145.1 Aptenodytes forsteri
TCTGGAGCTTTCCCTGGGGCATTGTCTGTGCTTACAGCACAGACACGTGGGCCTCGTCCCTTACACTGTTACCTTGGTGCTTCCTCAAATCTTATTTAAATACAAGCACTGACCTACAGATTCACATACAATCAGTAGTTTTTATAACCATGGATGTTCAATTATATATAATTGCCAAACTGTAAACTGCTGTGGATGTTCATTCATTCTTTCTTTTCTTCCTTCCTTCCTTCCTCCTTCCCTTCCTTCCTTCTTCTACCATCCCAGCCCCCTCCGGCCTTGTTCCTCGGTCTCATTTTAATGAAAAACAAAACAAAACAAAACAGTTACGTTTTCAGCAAATAGCAATGTTAGCAAACTGTGTCTTGTATCAGGTATCTAGATTAGAAAGTGCATACAAGTGACCAACTTCTAGGGAAAAGATGACTTTGCAAAGTAACATTACACATGTAATACTTTTAATGTCTCCTGTTTGCCTGTCACAGAGTGAGCAGAAATATAAGATTATGTTGTAGTAAATTTCCTTTCAATTAAGAGAAAGTGAAGCTCAAGTTTATCTATAATATTCAAAGCTATTCCTTGGATCCTAAGCAAAGAGAATAATAGAACTTATTTTATGTGTCATTATTCAATCAGTAGAAAGATACTGACTCACTGTATTTGGAACTCAATTCTCCACCCATTTCACTCATCTGGAGTAACAGTTTGTTACACATCTCAATGAATTCCTGCCAGCTGTAGAGCAGTGAAGTATGCAAGAAAAAATCAAGATGTTCTAAGCAAACAAATTGTGAAAGATCTGTCTAATTCCACATACTTGCCTACAGCATAGGCTTGTTGCAACTGAATACAACTGCAACTGCAACCCATCCTGGGCAAGCTGCTGTAGGTGGCCTCCTTGAGAAGAGGGGGTGGACAATATGATCTCAAGAGGTCCCTTCCAACCTCAACCCTTCTGTGGTTCTATGAATGTATGTATAGCCATACATCAGTTAGGGAATTAGAGATCAGTGGGATAGAAGTGTTTAAAAGATTAATAAATCAGATCCATTTCAAACTTAAGGATTTTAATAGATTGACATTCTTTAACAATACACATCACCATGGTTCTTACTCAACAATAATCCTTAGTACTACATACTTAAACAATTAGTGATAATGAGCCTGCTTCCTGCCTTGTTCTGCAGAAGCAAAGGGGATGATGTTATTGGCTTGCTCTACATCCTTTGTTTGTATCTTGCAGATTTTACTGCTTGCAGGTGATTTCCTGAACCCTGTTTGTGCAATTGTATACCAAGTCTTTGTTTGACCTCTTGCAGTTGCATATTATTTATACATTTATGGTTGGCTGTGTTACAAAATGCTTGGTGATGATCATGTTGTTAGTAAAGTTATAATGTTACAAAGTACTGTCACTTCACTGCACCTGCTCGGGGACTGGCTGGGCATCGGTCGGCGGGTATTATTATTATTATTATTATTAT
>NW_008794093.1:597593-603365 GCF_000699145.1 Aptenodytes forsteri
AGTGAGCGGCTGTGTGGTGCTCAGTTGCCGACTGAGGTTAGACCACGACAGTCCTTTTTGGCGCCCAACGTGGTTATACTGTTTTAGTATACTTTGGTCTGGTTCTAAAGCAAGAAAACAGTCATCACATCTTGTTTAGTCTGCTTCCACTTTATGGGTGCTATAGGCCTCTGCTTTGACTATAGGCTGATAGTAAGAATTTTACAACTTCTAAAATGATATGCTGGAGTATATTATTAACCTTTTCATAGTTGGATGCATGTCCTCTTCTAAGTGAGAAGCTTGCTGTCAGTGAGTGAATATCATGTTTATAAATCATCTATATCTAGGACTCACATAAAACTTGTGGGAACAGAAGCCAGGTAAAAGTATAAGCCCTCATATTTTTTTTCCTGTAGAAAAATGGTTAGTTCCATTGTAGTCTATAAGATTTTAATAAATACCCTGTAAATCTTCAAGGATACATATGCAAACAATGCTGGCCCAGATTCTGTTTCCATTAGTATTTCCAAAGGTGTATCATTAACTGGATATTAAATATGTTAAAATTTATAGCCTAGAGTATTCAAGTACAAGTAGAAATCAATTATTGTTTCCTATTAAAGTACAAGTTATGGACTATTAAGCAATGTCTCAAATGGACCAAGGTTATTACTGAAAAAAATAATGGAAAGCATTCTAACTCAATATGCTCATGAGCTCTCATAGAAAAAGCCTTAATCGTCAGCATTTCAAAATAATGTAGCATTACTAATCAATACAGAAGTAAGAATGACCATCAGATTATATCAGACCTCTGTGTAATGAAAACTAATGAAGTTTATGGAGAAGTGACACATGTTCACACACTTGGAGATAGGCTAAAATAAATGAATTTGTTTCACAATAATATGTAATTAACTAGCAAATCCCAGACTACATAAGACTTTCATTGTATAGCTCAGCTGCTTCTGTACAATGGACTTCATATAGGTCTCTAGTGCTCTCTAACAATTGATAGAGCTTTCAGAGAAATAGCAGAATTTAGAAATGAAGATGGTCACTTAGCATATTTTCAAACCTCAAGACAGTTCATATGAAAGCTAATTTAAATTAACTTTTCAATTAAGATTTTGAGACCTGGTAGTAAATGTATTGTTAAGATTCAAATATAATAAATATACTACACTTACCGTATCCACTAATTAGGATTTTTAAAAAATAAAATTAGGTTTGTTTATATAAATCTACCAATGCTGTAATTATTCTTTCAGGTTTAATCCAAATCCCACTTAAGGCAATTGAAAATCTCCCAATGCCTTCGATGGAACAAGATTAGACTCTTACTTCTGTTTTTAAATTTAGTTTTGCCTGGGAAAGAACATTAATATCTACTAAGTGGTAGCAAAATCAATAACTACTACTCAATTTTAATATATAAAGCCTTTATCTATGTAAAATATTGCATAATACAGCTCCATGTACAGACAATTGCAGTGAGATAAGGAAAAGGTAAAATTTTCTTGCAAAATGATGAGTTAAACTGTGTTCAAAGACTTGTCTGTATTAAATATATTATTAAAAGAATTTACTATACTGGCTAGTTAAACAGCCCTCTTACATGCCTTCCATCTATCAATGGAAGATGGAATTCAAAAAACCACATCACCTTTGGGTTCAAAAGGTAACAAAAAGGACATGTTATTTTAGTGAGCAAATGAGAAAAAGAAATTAAACAAAAAGGAATGGATAGTCCTCTTTTAGCCTGTAATGGCAATATTCTAATACTAGCAAAAGGTAACCTTGGAAAGACTTGCCTTAAGTTATCTGAAAATTCTGGTAGTAGCTTATTTTTATCCTAAGGTTCAAGTGTTTAATTCAGAGGAGGGACAAATGAGTATGCAGAAAACCAATCCCCAACACCCTACCAAAAAGTACAGGGTGGCTATATGGACTCTTGGTGCACTGACACTCATCCTTTCTGACTCCTTCAGGCTTCTCTTTCCAAGATCTTCTATCCCAAGGCACTGTAAAAGACTCTCAAATTGCAGATGTGCACTGCAAAGGCATTGTGAACTGACTTCCTCAGTTTTGCCAGGTCTGTAGTATAATAATATTAGATACTCATAAATTACATACTTATATAATTATACACTTTTATAAGTACATAATTATAGTGTTATTGTCCACTGTTTTAAGAGTTCTCCTCACTCAAGAGAAAAAATATGATAGGAAACTAGATTTTCAGAACAGTTTAAAGAAATTAGGTGTTAACTCCTTCAAATCAAATAAATGGTGCCTCACAGGAGACCTGTGGGATTTTTCAGACACACACTCCATATGCATACTTATATGGAACCCCTTCAACAACACTACTCAAGTGCTTAAAAATTGTTTTTCCCTTTTAAATGCTAAAATTATGACAGCAGAAGGAAACATGCATAGTAATGTTTCATGGTGTGGGATAATTATAAACACACTGGCTGCTTGTTCTACAGGGGTGAAAAAGGTTCTGTTTCATAGGTTCAGCAAAAAAAGAAAGTTAAATCCACTTTGCAATGAAATAATTTTGAATAAAATAATTCAGTCAGTCCTATTAAATATTTCAGGCAGAACTAGTCTTTACCTTATTCTCTTGAGGTCTCCATAGGCCTAAAAGTTCAATGCCAAACACATAGTGCAGCACAGCCTTCCTCTCTCACCAATTTCCACTTCTGAGAAAAGAAATGAGCTCTCATGCAGGTGTCTTACTACCTGCTTTTGCACACTTATGAAGCTTCATCTTGCTAGCACTAATTACTCCTGCCACCGGATTGTGAAGTCACTGATAGCTTTTATTACCAAGAACAAATAGCGCTGCTTATAACAGACTCAGAAACTTCGTTTCTTTAGAACAAGGGAGTTATCCCTTTCCAAAAAGGTAAGACTGATCAAATAAAACATTCAAAGAAAATGTGTATGAAAATCCCTTCACCTTTACTCTTTATTTTTTTAAGTGCTGATAACTATCTTTATAATATACCATATCCACATCCAGATAACATGTCAATCCCCCTGCATAAACGTATGAAGGTAAATTGCAAACATTTCTTTCAAAGCTTTTCATTTAGAAATATAAAATGTCAAGAAATTTTTGAAATTGTTGTGGAATCTCCATATTTTGAGATACTTATTATTTAACAGAACAAGGCCCTGAGCAACCTGAGCTAATGTCACAGTCAGCCTTGCTTTGAGCAGGGGATTGGACTAATAGACCTTCTGAGGTCCCTACCAGACTAAACTAATCTGTGAGTTTATGAATCTGGATTTAAAGAGTGTAATTGGCCAAGATACAAATATCTTCAGAGTTTTCTTTTTCCTTAAATGTATGTTGAATTTACCAAAAGGATTTTGTGACAGACAGCATCAGCTTAGTTGGTTATTCTTAGTTTGCTTGTTATAGTCCTTAAGGCATACGGGAAGCTCTGCTGAGTTTAAGAGCATTTTTGGTTTTCTGGAGGAGCCCGTATGTAGATGAAATGTGATCCATCTCTAGCTGTGGCTGTTTAAAAGTCACATCGCAGATGTGCACACACAGGGGGATGCCTGCTGTCTTCTTTAGACAACAGACTTAGAGAGTTCTTGAGTAAGACAAGGAGAGTAATAGTTGATTTATGAAAGAAATTTAGCTTATCTAGGCACTCAAGGCAAATGCTTAATGAAAAAAGAAGTGAAAACTTGACTTGCTTTCTCTACCTTCCCACTGTCTTGATTTTTAATTTTACACAGAAAATATATTAGTATTTGACCTTTTCTGTCATGCTAGAAAGTTACATGGCTGTGCCTCACTCAGACAAAAGGAAAATAGTTAAATGTGCTAGGAAGGGAGTGAGTTTATAATTTCATACTCTATTTGGTCAAACTTCTTTGTGACTGGAGTGGAGTTTTCTAGTTCACTCAGGCTTTCATCTGTGTCACTCAGTCACACACAGAACAACTGTTGTTACATTTTCTCTACAAAGAGAGCTATTTTTATATCACAAATGCTACATATTTTTACAGTTTTTAGATCTCCCGGTGGTCATCTTCCTGCACATCAAGAGTGGTTTTCAAACTTTAGCACATATAGCTCAGAAATATAAAGTCACACATACAGGTCTGCTTGGAGGTTTCTAGGGATGGAAGACAGGTCTCTGACAGTATAAATATCTAACTGCAGGCATTTTGTGAATACTTGCACTTAAAACATAAAATATCTGGTATGATTAGGGTATCAGTGGATGATCTTGCAGTTGTTCTCCTGTTACTCAAAAAAGCAAGTAGGTGGATTCAACAGACAATCAGTTAAGTTTTATTGAGAGAAGCAATTGAAGCAGGGGGTTTACATTTGTCAAATACAGGGGAAACACTAATTCACAAGCACACGCATACTCACCTACATATATACTGGTCCTGGATGCATGCCAAGCTGAGTCCCTGCTGGAAGCACCTAGGATCAAATACCCCCAGCCCTAATCCATTTTATACCTAACATAGACCAGCCCTTCAGATGTCACAGAGGTGGCATAGTCCAGGGAAGTCATGCTAGTTTCTGTCAGCTGAGTTTATTTCTTAGCAGAAGTGCAATATCCAAAGTGCAAGAATATTATTGTGCATAAGGGGATAAAATAAAGATTACATAAAAAAGATAGAAATTGTATCCTGATATAGAAGAATCAACTCATGTCCTGTCCTCATTTGATCTTATTTAATCTCATATTAAGTAAATAATTAATGTTGTATCATATTTTAAGATTTCTCTACATAATACTTAAAGCTTTCTTACCTCAATATGCTGTTGTTGGGAAGGGCTGGAAATCAAGATTAGAATTCAAAATGGTATTGATATGTAAAAACAATGGTCTAAAAAAACCCCAAATGAAATGCAGTTTAAGAAGTGCATATGCAAAACGTTACACTTATATGCAGACTATAACGCAAATATTAAAAGGGGGATGACTGAAAGGTCTGCAAAGAAGGATCTGAGGTTTAGAGAGTCTTATAAACATGCATAAATCAATAGTACATTTCTGCTGTAAACAGAAGAAAATGTGCAATATGTGCTAGGGAATATCACATAGCAAATACATAAAATAATCCTTCTACACTATTCAGCCCCAGTACACTAAGTATCAAACATCATCTCTGGGGCAGGCAGTAAATTTCCAGAGCAATACAATGTCAGTGAAGTCCAATCTGTCTTTTAGACTGTCTAAGGCTTTCACTGTCTAAGTGCCTTGAGAAGCTGTAAGTAGTGTGCTCTGATCTTGATAACCTGCTAGTTAGGCACCATCAGCATCTGCTGTCCATATATCTCATCCTTGCTATTACTTCTAGTGTTTTCACACACCTAAATTCTCATTCAACCTGCATTGATACCAGTCTTAATATTTCTACTACAAATCTCAACTGTGGAAAGCTGTGCAGGCATATGTAGGATTGTTTTGTTTTAGCTTGGTATAGTTCTACTGTACCAAAACCACTTTATTTATGGTGCAAAGAAGCACATACAGGCAAAGAAACATGAACAAATAAAGATGGAACTTGTAACTTTTTACAGGCTATTAAAAGGGTGTATTTATACAGATGAGTGAACTGTTGTATGTTCATCCTGCCTTAAGATTCTTATCATAGAATCATAGAATCATAGACCCATCAGTTCAACTGCCAACCCAACACCACCATGCCCCCTAAAACATGTCCCTAAGCGCCGTCTACACTTCTTTTAAATACCTCCAGGGATGGGGACTCAACCACTTCCCTGGGCAGCCTGTG
>NW_008794093.1:605543-608207 GCF_000699145.1 Aptenodytes forsteri
GGCATATGGGGACAGCCTGCTCCTGCGCCTTTAAGACTTCCTTGTTGAAGAACGTCCAGCCTTCCTGGACCCCTTTGCCCTTCAGGACTGTCTCCCAAGGAACTCTCTCAACCAGTGTCCTGAACAGGCTATCATAAGATATGCGATTTCCAATCTTTAAAAAGGAATAATTTGAATTTCATTAGAAATTTTCTTGAGATTAATACCTTTGCTGGGGTCTTGTAACAATCACTAGAAGTCATAGATGGGAGTGAAAAACACTGACTCCTTCTTATAAGAAAAAGGCAATGCTTCTTTTTTGAGAGACTTAAAACTGAAGATGATCTGATCTGAAATAATTTTGATTTGTGCCTGCTGAGGTTCTTAATCGTGATTCATAGAATAATTCATTGGTTAAAAATGTGCAGATTTATCAATTGCTTTATCCTGACTTACACTCCAATTGCAAAAATATAGTTTCAATTATTAGAGACATTAGTCTCTAACCAATGCAGCAATCTTACAGTTTCTTTGGTGTAACTGAAAGCAGAATCTGCCCTGTTAACTCTGATATAAATGTTCATGTAGTATAAGACAGTTGGCACATACATTGCCTTGAAACTGCCTCTGCATCAGCAAAAGGTGATCTAGTTTGTATGTTGCTTTTAGAAATTTCTAAAGCAGTTGTGAATACTTTGGGATGAAATACACAGTGCGATTCCAGCTTTATTACTCTTGGTTCCAGCATAATTTAACTAACAGGAAGCTCCTTTTCTACTATATGCCAAAATGAAAAATAATTGTAGAGCAAATATTAGATTACTAGAAATACAAACAAAGACTTAAGTGAAAATTATCCTTGACTATAAAATAAATTATCAAATACAATTTTGTAGGAAGTACACAATACTGCTGTAATGTGACAGTGAAATGTGACAATTTGTATTTTTTTTTCAGTGAACCGGGGAATATAAGAGATGTTCAGAATGTTTTCTCAGAACAAAATCTGGAGCTCAGATGCCTTATTTTTAAGAACTGATTGGGACAGGACATCCATTTGAGAGATAATGTTCTCACCCTTTCATTTGAAAATGCATTTCAGTAATTCTTTGAACTAATCAAAAACAAGGTCATATTGCTTATGTCACTCTATACAAGCAGATGAACATAGATCACATGGGGAGAACTATGTCTAAGAAACTATGTACTCAGTCCAGATGCAATGATGCACATTCATATAGCTTTTCTAGATTTTCAATTTCTGTTCAGTCTGTTTAAAGAGCATGAATATAGACAACTAGTTGTTCTCTCATGGTTAAAATTAGATTCTAGATTTAGACTCAAACTTTTTGGCATCTGGATAGAGGAAAGCAGTTTTGACTCAGGATACAGCAACTGCTGTTATTTGTGTTATCAGATTGTGGCATGTGATGGAAAGCCATTTTTCCTTCTTACTAGAACCTATGCATGTAAATTATAATTTGTGCAATTAGAAATTAGAAAAGTAAATGTTATAAAAAAAGCCAGACTTCACTCTCACTAGTGCCAAATTACAGTAAGGCAAATGGTGAAGTAGTATGTAGTCACAGAACATTTAAAACAAACAACAGGAACTCCATTAAAAAAAGCTTCCCTGAAGCCAATATTAACATAAATGTCATGATTGGGGAAGAAAGAAAATAAAAATCCAATGTTGCATGTTTTCATAAAATTATTCCAGCTCTCCAAGACATTCATTGGAGTCAGTTGCCTTCTTGCCAAAAGGCAATCAGGATCAAAGGCTGCCTCCCTGCAATGTTTCAAAAAGAGAATGGCTGATCATTCATAAACAGAAAGCAGAGCATTTGCAGCAGAGCTCTAGCTGCTGTGTAATGATGTATGGGGTTCACACTGGCAACTCTAAGAGATAATCTTGAAAATAAAAGCCCCTCAAGGATTTTTCTAGTCTGTAGAGAAAAACACAAAAAGATGAAACAATCACAAGTGTAAAAACACCACACAGGACTGGATTGTGTATATTTGCCGTTATCCTAAATAAGAAATATTTTCTTACGTGTGCATCTTGCTATTGCATACTATGGGCTAAAGAAGAGGAATGAAGGAGTATCAAAGAGAAAGTGTGACACATGGACAAGAGCTAGAGTGAAAGAAAGTAACCGATATCATGCGTATAGGAAAAGAAAACTGCCTTGTGTCATGCAAGGATATACAATCTCTGAGAAATACTTTAGAGATAAGCATTTCTCCAGTCCAAGGTCATCCTCAGTTTCTGCTGTCTTTTATTTCCTAGGATAGCACCATTTAAGGCCCAACATAACCAAAAATATATTATTTACAGCATAAAAACTCTTGAAATTGACTTTCATGAAGTTGATTAACTCCACTGAATTTTAAATTACCCTTAAAAATTGCCTTCCTAATTTATCCTTTTCATCTTTGGATTCCCAGTTTGGAGAGAAACTGTATCTCTCAATGAGTCTGAATAAAAAATTGTTAAAAAAATATGAGAAGACTTTTTTTTTTTAGATATCTTTGGAATTTCATCTCATCTTAACTAGTTATGAAAATCAGTGTATATCATAGAATCGTATAATAGTTTGGGTTGGAAGGGACCTCTAAAGGTCATCTAGTCCAACCCCCCTGCCGTGGGCAGGGACATCTTCAACTAGATCAGGTTGCTCAGAG
>NW_008794093.1:608235-622558 GCF_000699145.1 Aptenodytes forsteri
CTATGATTCTATGATTCTATGATTCTATGATTCTATGATTCTATGATTCTATGATTCTATGATTCTATGATTCTATGATTCTATGATTCTATGATTCTATGATTCTATAATATATGTTCTTGCTCTGCAGGAAACAGATTTTTGGCAAAAAAAAAAAAAAATGCTGTGGTATGTCTCTGAGAAGGAGGGATTGCCATTTCATATTTTTTAATGGTTAAAACAGAAAAAATCATTGAAATGGACACCTGCAGTTAAGTATGAAATATTAATTAAACATAGTAATAGATAAAATAACATCATTCTCAGTGGCCCTAATTAAAAATAAACCTCAACAATCTTCTAACACCACTTCTTATGCTTCACTAAAGTGATCCATTTGAAAAAGAGTCTATTTTCATAAAAACAACTGAAGCAATTAACTGGTCTCTATTTACCCACTTCTGAAGCAAAAAGAAAGATACGCTCAACACAGAATATATAAACTCTTTTATTTTTTCATTTTAAATTAACATAGAAGACACTTATGCTCACAGTAATCATAGATTTCATGAGAAAATAAGAAAACAAAAGACAAATCTGCTGACTGCTCACCATGTTAAAGGGAGCTCAGCTTAATTTTGTGTCTCCTTTACTGTTGCCTTGATCCTGCAGGTAAATTACAACAAGCACCACCCTGTAGTAGATTAGAGCAGGCAGACCTGTTCCCAGAAAAAGTACATCACTCTAGAGGGCTCCTTCTGAATGGCCCTAAAATGACTCTTCTTGCCCTTGAACCCATCCTCCCATGCTCCCTGTTCTGAAAAACAGGAGCTAAAGATAGTTGGTTTTAAACAGTTAGTCTTGTTTTTACAGATCTACCCAAGACTCTGAGGAGTTCTATGTTAACAGCTCCTTGTGTTGATCCAAGGACCCAAATTATGGAAAATTAAATTAAGACTTTCTGTCAGGTTTTGGGGTGTTTTTTCTTTTCACACTTAAGCGTCAAAGCCAAAGTAACAAAAGCACTAGAGCAGATTGAGACAAAAAGTAGTATGCCAACACAGAGCACGTGGCCAATTTTATCAGCCAGATGTAAGTTTATGTTTGCCATCAGATACTTAAATCTTTTAAGGCTTCCTATGTTGGTAGTTACAGCAGATTGTGTCCCTTGTGGCTTTCAGCAGAAAAAGTGCCCTGATAAATGTAGCTGCAGGGGGTTGTTGGGTCAGGTGGAAGTTGCAATTTTGGTAGAGCAGCACAGACCGTCTTGCAGATTTGTCATACATTAGTGTCACTTGTCTTTCAAACATCTTTAAAATGCAAGTGCTAAAATGTCCAATATACTGTCCTCTGCACTGAAAACTGAAACATGAATGATTATGAAACAAGTGGAGCTGCATCTAGGCAAGAGAAAGTCAGCTTACAAGATATATTTTTAATGGGACTTCTGGAAGTATTATATTTTTACTGTAATATATTATTTAATGATGAACACAAAAGTAACAAATGTTTTAGATAAAGTCAATATGAATTAAACATCCTGTGGATTTAAGTTTAGTTAGTTTATTCTCCTCTAGGTGAAGATACATAGAACAAAATCCAGGGAGTATCCATGCATCCATGTCTTTTTACTGACATACTTTCTCCTGTTCCTGAACTGCAGGACCTGTCATGGCCACAAGCTCAGTCACTCTTGTGAAGCAACCCATCCAGAAGCACAGAGGTACCTAACATTTGGAACAGCAATTGCATGGCAAGAGCTAGGGAGTTCATGTTATAAGTGTGTTAACAGGGTGAAAATTCAGGTTTGTGCCATAGTTACAGTCATGGTGTAGCTGGATATGAGGGTTGTGCCTGTGTCCACACCCAAGGCACTTAGTCATTAACTTCCTGGTTGGTTGAGGAACTCCCCGTCAAGTGATCCAGGTTGGAGCTGGAGGTTTTGATGGTATGGCATGACAGGACTGGTTTTGCTGGTACAGCAGTTTGAAGTAATAAAAACATTACAAATCAAACACAGTTATTAAATAATTAAGTTGAAGTATACATCCTAACAGAAAGAATGGAGCCACTTCTGGCCTGTGGAAAAGTCCTATCAAGCTCACTTCCTGCACCTGGAGAAAGGAAAATGACTTTTGAGCACTAAGTGTTTCCTGAACAGCCCAAATCCTTCCCCTTCATGCCATCAACCAGAAAGCCACTCAGATCTTCACCAAGCAGAGTGCAGGTGAGTGGTGGAGAATGGTTGCAAACAGTTGCTTCTACAAGGGGGGGGTTAAAAAAACTTTTTAAAAACATTTCATCCTGGTTGACCTAAAAAGAGAACACCTCTGCATTCTGTCTCCAAATATTATTGCATCCCCCTGTTCAGTCCTAGTGCTTTGCAACTAGAAATACCTCTTCTTTAAACAAAGTGCGGATTTTTGAAATATTTTTCTCCAACGGCAGTAGTTCAGTAGTAAATTCTGCAAACTAATTGCAGGGAACTTAGGGATCTGCTTGTCATCATTGCTTCACACTGAAAAAATGAAATCAGAGACAGAAGTTATGGTCATATTATAAAAACAGAAGTGCCAAGAAATAAAGTAAATGATCCCTTGCTGAGCTTTCCGGAATGCTACCAGAATGTAATTGGTGCCCATGCCAGCCATGTAGGTAAACATGATATGGAAGTTACAGAATGGCACAAGAAAAAACTGCTCTGCTTATGTAGTTTAACTCAAATCAGGATCAAAATTGTTTATTGATTTTTTTGAACAACACATAATTAAACGGCAATCATGGAGCTATACATTCAGGATCAATATCAGCAATATGACATATAAATGACATTACTAGACACTCAACAGTTGTTAATAAAAGCCTACAAATTTCTAAAGACCCTTTTACAACTATTTCCAAAAAGTTCTAAGTATGCGCGCGCACACACATACACACGGAGTCATTCACATATTCACACAGATCCACCCCCCTGCCATGTGTGCTGCCAACAAACATCTCCTCTCCTGGCACTGCAAGGTTCCCCTTGTACACCCTCTGTGGGAGGTGCGGGTGCTCCAGCATTATGTGTACAACTGCTGCTCCACATACCCCACTGACCCACATGCTGGTGACAAATACCACCAAGAGTCACAGCTGCACACCCAAGGTGGGTCCCTGTGTGCTTCCCTATGTTGTCAACCCACAAGCCAGGTGCTGTTATCTCATGGTATCTGGTGGAGAGGGTTGTTTGTGAGGCATAAACATAGGCCTGGGAGGGTTGCTAGAAGAGTCACTTCTGGTGGTGTCAAATCCAGGCTTACTGCTGTCTGTTACCCTTTTCTCAATCCTAGGTATCTTGCTGCATTGTATATTTTCCATCCTTAATTTTATGCCTTTTTAAGCTGACTCCTTCTTTCATCTAAAGTCTCTTGATCATGCTCTGGATACTGTTTAACTTGGCTGATCATCATCTTAAGCAAACTTTGTTGTTAATTTGCTCTTGATCATCATCAGTGTTTGGGCAAGCATCCTCTCAAGAGGAAAGAGTTTTGAGTATTCTGGTCACACAGAATGAGCACTTGGTGCTCACATTCCTCCTGAGTTATCCAGGTCATGTTACCAAGAAGAGGTGTATTGGGTTTACATGGCAAGGTTTTGGTAGTGGGGGGGCTGCAGGGGCGGCTTCTGTGAGAAGATGCCAGAAGTTTTCCCCATGTCCAGCAGAGGCAGTTCCAGTCAGCTCCAAGGCAAACCCACCTCTGGCCAAGGCTGAGTGAAAGCTGTTGCTGGCCCTCACCTTTCCCTGGCAGTCCCTTCACAGCTGCCCCATGGAGAGGAGCCCATGCTGGAGCAAGTTTTCTGGCAGGACTTGTGACCCGTGCTGGAGCAGTCCATTCCTGAAGGACTGTACCCTGTGGAAAGGACCCATGCTGGAGCAGTTCGTGAAGAACTGCAGCCTGTGGGAAGGACTCACATTGGAGAAGTTCATGGAGGACTGTCTCCCATGGGAAGGACCCCACACTGGAGCTGGGGAAGAGCGTGAGGAGGAAGGAGTGGCAGAGACAATGTGTGATGAACTGATTGCAACCCCCGTTCCCCGTCCTCCTGAGCTGCTTGGGGGTAGGAGGTATTGGGAGTGAGGCTGAGCTCGGGAAGAAGGAAAGGGTGGGGAGAAGGTGTTTTTAGATTTGTTGTTATTTCTTATTATCCTACTCCTTTGTTAATTGATAATAAATAAATTTCCCCGAGTGGAGACTGTTTTGCTTGTGACAGCAACTGGTGAGTGATCTCCCTGTCCTTATCTCAACTCAGGAGCCTTTCATCATATTTTCTCTCCCCTGTCTAGTTGAGAAGGGGGAATGATAAATCAGTTTGGTGGGCACCTGACATCCAGCCAAGGTCAGCCCAACACAGGAGGCCATACAGATTGCCCAAAAATAGAAGATGGAGAGACATATGGAAACAGTAGCGATTTTATTAATGACTTTTTCAACTTTACACAAATGGATAACAACATCTTTTCAAAATGTTATTCACCTGAATGAAGAGAGTTTGGAGTTCTTGTTCTGGCAGAGCTCCATCAACTTCACTTTACCTATATGGTGCATCTTGTTAATTCTGACACCTTCTTACATCCTTAAAGTCAAATATGATGTTCCAGGTGGGTTGCACAACAGTTGTGTAATCTGACATTATTTCTGCCTTCCATCATAATATGACTTTAACATATGCAACACAAAAAACATATTGGCACTTTTTCTTTCATCTGGCACACTGCCTTACTGATGCAGATTTAATTTGTTGCCTTTTATGAGTTTTACTTTTCTTTCATGTCTCCCACATCAACACTGAATCTCTGAAGTTTTGAAATAATTCTTCCTTAGGTGTATCAGCTTGACATTTTCAAAGTTCAGTCTCATTGTGTTACTCTTTCCTGGCTCCCAATATTGCTAAGTCCCTTTGCATTTCTTTTCCTTGCCCTTAGTTTTGCTTTGCATGTGAGTGAGTGACCAAGGACCACAGTGTTCATTTAATAGAGAGATGCAACAGTTAACAGGTGTAAGTGACATCTTCATCTTCACTGAGCTGAAAACTGCCTTCTCAAAATCTTTTCTGAACTTAGTCCTACCAGTAATACTGTTGCATCTTAAAAACAGCTAACTCATTTGTACTAAATGTAGTCCTTTATCAACAAATTTGTTTTTTCTTATGGTATATAGTTGACATATATGAAGTTTTCATATGTTCAGCAAAACATATGTTCTGCTTTTCAGTTATAAAATCAATTCATTTGCTAGTAAAATAACAAGTTATTACAGGTTATTACACTCTTATACCTATACTGAACCCTTAAAATCAATCCTATCTCCTGACTAAGGCTAAGTAAAATTGACATAAATTTTCACTGTTTATGGTACTGAAAAGCTTATTTTTCAGTAGGGAAATTTTCACTGAGGAAAATGGAATACAACTATTATACATGAGTTCAGCCAACAATACTAAGTAGTCTGTCTTTTGAAAATGAAAAGGCACCAAAAGAAAAGGAACTCACCTAACCGGGTTATTACTGCAGACTATGTAGGCAAACATTTTATCTGTCAGTAAGGCGAGGATTTTGTGGCTGTGCTCTTAGAAGAGATTCCAGCAAGATCACGGATGAGATGGCAGCAGGTGGAGGAATTACCATTAATAAAACCAAACCAGCAGCAATAGAGAAGCTGAGCAGCTGTGCTTAGGTACTTGATACTGTTATTCTCTCACTGCAAGATTAATTCCACGGGTACCTCATTGAAATGATTATAGCTGACTGGCTGGATTTTCCCCTAGACTTGTCTGATAAGTGATTTTCCTTCCTAGAGATGTATTTTGAGTTTATTGATGTAAATTTAGGATAATGGCTTAGTACAGGCTTAACAAAAATCAGTAACAGTTGCTCAAGAGAAAAATATAAAGTTATATTCCTCTTCCTTTGGAGGTGCTGGAAGTACTGTACTAGAAGCTAATCTTTCCAAATTTGCCATATGTCTGTACAGTGCATTTTTCTTTTTTCTTGTACTTACCGTTCCCTCTTGTTCTCAGATGCCTTCACAGAAGACTACGAAGAACTTTTGTTGGGTTATTTCTGTTTCTTAGTCTGTCTCATCTACTGCTATATAAAAATAATGTCTCTGACGGATAGCCTGGTGGTAACATGGTAAGTCTTTCAATTTCTGTTAATATGTACATTGTAAAACCCTTGTCAGCAAATTGGATGCTAATAGAAGCAAAGGAAAATCTGCATGTGTGTGGTTAAATTCCTAACAAAGGCAAATCCAACCAATGGACTACACTTAACTTTGGTATGAGCTGAAGACTGAGTTTACTGTTTTGCTAGAAACACAGATGTTAGTGCTTCATCATGAGTCCCTTTTACCCAGGGGTGAGAGAGAGAGTGGGATTCGTGTAAGTAGCAGCAGATGGCACTTCTGACTATTTTAAAGCAGTCATATTAACAGATGTAATTGAGAAAAACTGCATGGACTTCACTTTTTTTTGGTGATGTGTAATTTTGAGAGTTTTAGCTGATTTTATCACACTGTGAGAAACAGTAATTACGATTGTTGGTTATTTCCAGCTATAAGGTCGTCCCTTTGCTCAATTCTGCTACTATGAAAAGAGCTACAAAGGAAGGACAAGCAATTCTGGACTTCTTTAAGAGACATCTTAAGTTGCTGTCTAGTCAAGGAGACTAGAACAAGGCACACAGGTTCAAATTTCTTCCTTTGTTCCTTCCCCTGACAGTCCAAATTTATCATTTCTTAAGGTTTTCACTAGTAAATATTGTGTCAAAATGTATTAATCCAACATATCTTTCCATCTCAGGCTGAACTCTGACTACAAGCATTTCAGAAAATGTCTTTTGTAGAAAGGAATTTAGGAAGATGGTCCATAGTTAATGAAAATGTTAGTGCAAAATGGTTCAAGGGTCTTAGCTGGCAAAAGGCCTATAAAAGGCTGAAAAAAGAAAGTGTTAATGAAACATCATAAATTTTCTCCTCTGAAAAAAAAAAATCAAGCCAAAATTTTAATTTCAGATTAGATAAAGCATTTTCAATCCAAAATTCAGCTATTATTATTATTATTGTCATTGTTTTAATCAATCATCTGCAGTGTACTTTGTCCAAGTATAAAGCTACACTGCCCTAAGATTACTGCAGGGAATGCGCTGAGGCTTTAAGACATAGTTGTTCTTGCTTCCTGTCTTGCTTAATTAGGTGTGCAAAAAAGAACTGACAGCTTGTTAATACATGACTAAGAGCATGCTCTTTTCTTCTAGCTTACTCACTTGCATGGGATAGCAAATGCTGTGCCCCAGAAAGCACAGGTCAGATCATGTAATGTATGTCTGCATATACTTGAGAGAGGGAAAGGAACACAAATAGCTCTCTCAGGAATATAAGCAAGCATTTTATGTTCCATTAGTCTCCTTGATTTTATTCTCACTTTCTCCAAGAGAAACAGATTTTGATACTATACCTGTACTGACTTATAGACCATTATACAGAGAAACCTGAGAAACAAATTTGCAGGCATTCACACATCCCTCAAACCACCCAGCTCTGAGATGCTTTACTCAGCGTTATCTTACCTGCAGAATCCATTAATTGATAAGTCTACTGAAGGCAAAAGCGCATGAGAAATTTAAGGTGCATAGTCCGAAAGTAAGAGGAAGGGTTGAGGGTCTTTGGTGTCACTGTACAGGCATACCGACCTTCAAGCTGTGTGCCAGGGCTCCGTATCATGGGCTGCCCAGAAACAGTAGCACCATGCAACACAATAGATGCACACACCCTAGAGCTGGCAATTTGGAAGCCCAGAGTGCACATGAAGGACCATGTGATATTTTAACTTACTGTTAACCACCTCACCATTGAGCTGAGCCTGACATGCCCACTTTTTTATCCTATTAAGAGAGGCAGATTTTTTTTTTTTTAACAGTAGTAAAAAAAGTATTAAAGTGTTTGTAGTAGCAGTGTTACCTTAAGACTTCTAAGTCTTCAGAAAAAGAAAAACAGAAAATGAATTGAGTGCCACAGAAGACTAAAGATTTTTCATTTGAAATGTTCACATGAAAAAAGGCCTTTGCTCCACACAGAAATCTGAGAATCATATAAATCTGAGAATTCATATAAACCCTCAGCAGAGAGGCTGAGAGAAATGAGAACCTAATAGATAACCTAATAAATGAAATAAAGAACCCAAGTAAAATTTCTTACAAACGGAAAGAGTAAAAGCTTTAAAAACTTAAAAACCCATAATATCTATTTCCTCACAGCCACTTTTATCTGTAACAGAAACAAATCAGAGCCCACATAATTTGGCAAACAAATTTCAATATTAACTATTCCTTTTTTTTTTTAATTCCTTTCATACCAATTCTAGACCAGAAAATTATGAAGCATCCTTATGGCTTTCTTGTATTTGTTTACTAATGTCAGTGACTTTAAGTCTTCTCAGGGGAGTAAAAAAAAAGCATCTTGTTCTTTTCCAATGTGTAAATGAAGCACAAAATTGGTACATCTGTCCTTTTATATCCTTTTTTGGTCAAAGACAACTAATAGAGTTTAACAGTCTGCAGAGCAAATAGAAGATATTGGAATCTAGCCTTAAAGCTGATATTTATTGCCAGCATTTCTAGGCCTCCCAGTATATAAGGAGCTAAACATAATTTGACATTACTGCATTTTAATACAGTTCATGGTTAATTAGGTTACCAGTATCACTGACAAGGCTTAATACTGTGCTTTTAGGATTTTTTTTTTTTTACTACAGTGTGTGTAAATGATCACCTTGAGTATCTGTGTTTTTAGAAAGCTACGTCTTTTCCTTGCTATATGCAAGTGTATGGAAATATCAGCACTTTTTTACCTCCACTGTAAATTGCCAAAAAACAGCTCCGTATTCTCAATACATGTGTGCAAGAGAACATTGGTTTGCAGCTGTGGTACCACAGGCTCAGCTAAGAATCCCAAGGTTTCCAGTAATTACTGCATTTGGGTTAGGACACTAGTCCACACAGAAGTATGGGTAGAATTGGATTAAGTGTTACTTTTCAAAATCTATTTCATCCTCTACTTCAGTACTCTGCCATGTTCTGTTGCTCTACAAAATTGATGATATAAAGATATATTTGAAAGAACAAAGAAAGCAGCATTTTTATCTGGATGCTACATATACTATCTATCTGAAATACTGAGAGTAACTGAAAATTTAAAGATTTCTGAATTAAACCTGGCTATCTCCTGGTCTTCTACAGATGTTAGATCTTCCACTAAAATTTTAAGCTGTCTTGTATACAAATGCTTGCTGTGTGCTGTCTTATTTAGCTCATAGTATCAGTCTCCAGAGAGAAGAATCAATCCAGAAGGTGATGTCTTACAGAACATTTTGCCTGACCAAACTACAGCATGTACATTCAGATAAACAGTCATGTTTTTCTTCCCTCATAACTTTGCTAAGACAGTAAATTTTCAAATATAACAGCAGTATTTTCTCATTTCTGAATCTACACATTTATTTTACATTGCCTAAAAACTGCATCCTGAAGAGACTGCACTGTCTTGAAATTTCTTTTTGTAAGAATTTACAAAGTGTAAGTAAATATTTTACCACAGTCTTTCTCTTCCATGGAGAAACCCATCAGAAAAGAGAAGCTTCATATCAAAATAAGCTTAAAAGTCTCTCAATATGAGGACAGCAAAAGGGCCAAAACACAGGCGATGTTTCCCTTTTTTCCATTCACTGGGGAATTCACCTGACTGCCATGACTTTTCAGATATGAACATCTGCCAGTTCCCTCAGGACCCTGGGATGCATCTCATTGGGTCCCATGGACTTGTGTATGTTCAAGTTCCTCAGGTGGTCTCAAACCTGATCTTCACTTATGATGGGAGGGATTTTGTTCCCCCAGTCCCTGACTTGAGATTAAAGGACTTGAGAAATGTAAGAAAAGAGATTACCATTGAAAATTGAGGCAAAAAAGTTGTTGAGTACTTCAGCCTTCTCTATGTCAGTTGTCACTAGTCCTCCTGTCTTATTTATCAGAGGAGGCGAGGCGGATGTACATCTTTGTTAATCTTCCTTTTCTGCCCAATGCACCTGTAGAAGCCCTTCTTATTATTCTTCACATTCCTTGTCAAATTTAGCTCCAGCTGTGCCTTAGCTTTCCTGATCCCATCCCTACACTCGCGGGCAGTATCCCTATATTCATCCCAGGATGGATGTCCCTGCTTCCACTGCCTGTGCATTCCCCTCTTGTGGTTCAGTTTGACCAGGTGGTCCTTACTCAGCCATGCTGGTCTCCTGCCTTCCTTGCCTGATTTCTTGCACATGGGGATTGAGACTTCTTGCACTCTAAGAAAAATGTTTTAAATAGCTGTCAGCTCTTTTCTGCTTCTTCATCCCTGAAAACAGTTTCTCAGGAGGTCCCATCAACCAGTTCCTTAACTGAAAGTTCACTTGTCTAGGGTTTCGGGTCTTGAATATACATTTCTCCTGGCCTATATGCCTCAAGATCATGAATTCCACCAGGGCATGATCACTGCAGCCCAGGCTACCACCAATCCTGACCTATCCAGTAAGTTCCTCTGTGTTGGTGTCCAACAGGTCCAGTAGGGCATGTCCTCTAGTTGGGTTTTTGAATCACCTGGATTAGGAAGTTATCCTCAATGCACTTCAAGAATCTCTTAGACTGCCTGCAGCTTGCTATGTCACATTTCCAGCAGAAGTCGGGGTGTTTGAAATCCCCTATCAGGATCAGGGCCTGCGAGTGTGATGTTTCCTGTAATTGAAGTAAGAACGCTTCATCAACAGGTTCCCTTTGGTCAGATGGCTTGTAGTAAGCACTAACCACGAGGTTTCCTGTGTTGGCTTGGTCTCTAATTTTCACCCATAAGCTCTCGACCTCTGCATTGCTGGTTTTCAAAGACAGCTCTGTGCAACCAATCAATTTTTATTACATAAAGGGCAACCTCCCCCCCCCCAGTTCCTTCCTTGCCTGTCCCTCGTGAACACTGATGGCAGGACTCCAGTCATGTGATTCATCCTACCAAGTTTCAGCGATAGCGATCAGATCATAGCTTTCAAACTGCACAGTGGCTTCTAGCTCCTCCTGTTACCCAGAAGCAGTCCAGAGCTTTCTCCTGACAAAGCAGAGTGGACTAGGAGACCTTCCACCCTCGCTCAAACTTCTAGTAACAAGATGCAAATTGAATCTGTATATAACCAGATATAAATGCTGTTACTATCTGAAAAGTGACTCAAGACTATGTCCAACTAAAGGTTAAATTATGCAACACCTCTGATCATGAATTTTGCTGTGTGCATGTTATTTGGTTTCCAGCATTGTCTCACATCTGTGCACTGGAACTGAGCTCTTGGATGTGAGCAAGCGCTTTAGCAGTTCCCTGGTTTTTTAATCATGATTCCTCAGTGCCTAGTCAAGGTCGATATTGTCAAAGAAGCCAAAATAACCATAATTTCTCAGTTGCCTTCTTTCCTCTTGCTATCCAGATGCTTTGTGTTCCATACTCTATGTATATAAGGTTGGTATGAGAAACCTGCTTCTTCCATGGCAATGATTGGGAGGTTTATAGGGTCACAGAAGTTAATGCTGTCCAAGGTTAACAGGCCTGACAGTCTTTTTTGATTTGTTTGATACAAAGCCAATGGAAATTGTTGAAAAGACTGCCAATGATTTTTTGCTTTAAGAGCTGATCCACGTCCAGTAATGATCACACTTTCTGCATCTTGTTTATGTAACAAACAGACAAGTAAGCTTTTCTCCCTCTAAAATAAAACTTTTATTTAGTTTGAGTTGAACAATTACAGCACTGTCTGAGTACCCACAAATGAATTTTAAAGGAGCATAGAAATAGATCTGTAGTTGCAACTGTATTTCTCTGCAAACCTTGTGGATAACAAAGAAGTAAAAAAATTGTGTCATTATTGTCTACTACACAGCATTCTCGTATTATATACTCTTTAGCACATTTTGCTATGAGGCTTAGGATTGCTTAAAAATCAGAAAGAACTTTAAATATTGTCTGGTCATCTAGGAATCTAATTATCTGGTCATGCTCCCAAATTAATTTCTGTCATTGATGGGAGGATTGTGTTTCCATTTCAAGGTTTAAAAAAATAGGTCCTACAAAGTAGTAAAAGCAAAACCTTCTAGATAGTTTTTATAGAGCTTAGAGTCATACACATTTTTTAAATTTCCTTTTTAATGTAAACTGTGTTTTTCAACTCAGGAAGGTAAGCAAAACAAGACACAGAAATCAAAATCTTGAACTTGATATCCCCACAAGTCCTGCTCATAAGGCATATTAGAGCCTGTTACCACATTCAGTGGCAAGCTCAAACTGTTAAATTTTCTGAATAAAATTGTCACTTTATTGTTGTTAAAATTACACAAAAACATCACATTACAAAACACAGCAACACATAGCACCCTTTTGGAGTCAGGGTGCCTTACCTCAGAATTATCAGGACTGAAAAAAGTTAACCTTAGACATACTAAGCAAAATTCAGTCCCAAACTCTTGTGGTTTCACTGAAGTTACACCTGCAAGGAGTTAATTAAATTTACTTCTCAATCATCATTAAACCTTTCCTGAATTTTTTGATTTTTAAAGAATTGGCAAAGATTTTTATTTCCCTCTCCATCCTCTCCCTCCCCCAGAAAGGCCCAAACCCACAATAAAATGATTCATTAATTTTTTATAGTAGGTTAATTGATAGAATAGTAAGGGATCAAAGAAAACATTGGATATTTGTTCTCTTCTCCACCTCTTCTTATCCTCTATTTTTCATTACTTGAGAAACGAAATGCGTAAAAATCGAACTACCTATTTAGAGCCAAGCCTACAGAATGGCAGGAAATGCCCTTTTATTTCATTCATAAAGTCATGCCCAAGACAAAGATAGGGAGTGCCATAACCTTTGAAATATATTGTTTTATTGGCCAACTACAGAAGTCCAAATTCTGTTATTGAATAAAACCAAGCATTTGAATAACTCGGACTAACACACATAATGTTTTACCCAAATGCAACTTCTGTCAACTTAAAGAAGAAAATAAATGTTTTCTTCTCCCCTATTCCAGTTTTCCCACTGCCAAACTTTACATCTTGGTGGGATATGTTGCCAATGAAAGAAGCACTACTTTGTCTCCTAGTTCTGTATATGTTGCAGTCTTCAGGATGACAGAGGCAGGAGACGTTTGCAGTAAGCATTTCTAGTGACAGGCTTGCCAAACCTCTGCAGCCTTCCAGTTCAACACACATAAGCTATAACCCTACTTCTGACTGCTGAGTGGGAATATAGGTGATACAGTTAGTGGAAGACTTCCCCAGTAACAGCTGAATATTAATTTGGCAGTGGCCGCTACAGCTTTGACAGGGAAACATTATTTGCTATTGATTTAGGTAGAAACATAATTTCATCTTTAAAGTGAAGAGAAAATTTGTATGCATAGTCTAATAACTGAGGGTCCTAATTTTGACCAGTGAGTAGTGCCATTCTTAAGACTTTAGTCTTCATAGTCTGTGTCTCTCCCTCACCCTATTAACATACATTAACATCTATTGATACTTAAATAGATCTCACTTATTAAAAGACTGCTTTATGATCTTATGGCATCTATTCCATTTTTATAGCAGATGGTACTGCTTGTTACTGATGATGATCACATTTGTTTTGTAGTAGAAAGTGTAACACTATCCACAAAGCAACAAATTTAATACATGAAAAAAAAATGAGTTCCTGCATTCTGCATAGGGATGTTAAAGTCTCAGGAGACCTGGCTTTGTCTGACAAGGTGGAACCCCAGATACACTTTTTTTAGAGTTATATTGCCCAAAATATTTAATCATGGCTTTCATCTTAAAATCTCAACTCTTCTTTCTCCTATAATGCCTTTGCAAAGGCAAGCTGTCAGAGATCATCAGAGATAATAACTTTGGGAGTTCCACCTTTTCTTTCTAATCTTCCTCCCCACCTCATCCCCCCAAATGACATGTTTATTCTATAAATCTAACAAAAGATCAAGCTTTTCTTTTTCTATTTACATGAGCAGTATTTCAAGTGGACCTGAGGCTTCCCACTGCCTTAACCATTGTCGTGGTTTAACCTCAGCTGGCAACTGAGAACCACACAGCCACCCGCTCATTCCCCCCCTGTGCCGGTATTTTCTTTCCTTTAGAGTTACCATCAATATAAAACAGCTACTAGATATATTCTGCTCTCCTTCTGTAAGTCAGAAGTCCTAAAAAAAAAAAAATTAAAATCTCATCCTGAAGATTAAGCTGTTTAGAAATTGAAGT
>NW_008794093.1:622686-626605 GCF_000699145.1 Aptenodytes forsteri
CGTGGGAAGCTGAAAAGTCCTTGACTAGTGTAAGCACTACTTAGCAACAACTAAAACATCAGTGTGTTATCAACATTATTCTCATACTAAATCCAAAACACAGCGCTATACCAGCTACTAGGAAGAAAATTAACTCTATCCCAGCTGAAACCAGGACAACCATAAAGCTGTCTTTTGTGGTCTATGCCTACATTTAGGTATTTCAAACTTACATACAAGAAAAATGTATAAATCAGAACTTCACAAAAACCAGAAGATAACAATTTACATGCAAGATGGTAAGACAAGTCCAGAGAGTATCAATTTACCTGTAAAAAGTTAAGACAGGTGACAGTAGTCCCTGACACTAGGGATAAGCTGTTGTAGCTTAAACATCTCCTAACTACTACTTCCTCTGCTGCTGGATGGAGGGTTGTGTTTTGTAGGGGTAGTGCTTCGAGGGGCAGTCCTACCCTATGACTCGAGACAAGCTCGAGAAGTGGGCTTCTGTAAACCTCATGAGGTTCAACAAGGCCAAGTGCAAGGTCCTGCACCAGGGTCGGGGCAACCCCCAGTATCAATACAGGCTGGGGGATGGATGGATTGAGAGCAGCCCTGCCGAGAAGGACACAGGGGTACTGGTGGATGAAAAGCTGGACATGAGCCAGCAATGTGCGCTCGCAGCCCAGAAGGCCAATCATATCCTGGGCTGCATCAAGAGAAGCGTGGCCAGAGGCTCGAGGGAGGTGATTCTGCCCCTGTAAACCTCTGAGGTTCAACAAGGCCAAGTGCAAGGTCCTGCACCAGGGTCGGGGCAACCCAGTATCAATACAGGCTGGGGGATGGATGGATTGAGAGCAGCCCTGCCGAGAAGGACACAGGGGTACTGTGTCCCTCTGGAACCCTCAGCATAAGAAAGACATGGACCTGTTGGAGCAGGTCCAGAGGAGGGTCTCAAAAATGATCAGAGGGATGGAACACCTCTTCTGTAAGGAAAGGCTGAGAGAGTTGGGGTTGTTCAGCCTAGAGAAGAGAAGGCTCCGGGAAGACCTTATTGCAGCCTACCAGTACTTAAAAGGAGCTTATAAGAAAGATGGGGACAAACTTTTTAGTAGGGCCTATAGCAATAGAACAACGGGTAATGATTTTAGACTAAAGGAGGGTAGATTCAGACTAGACATAAGGAGGAAATTTTTTACGATGCAGGTGGTGAAACACTGGAACAGGTTTCCCAGAGAGGTGGTAGATGCCCCATCCCTGGAAACATTCAAAGTGAGGTTGGATGGGGCTCTGAGCAAACTGATCTAGTTGGAGATGTCCCTGCTCATTGCAGGGAGGGTTGGACTAGATGACCTTTAAAGTTCCTTTCCAGCCCAAACTATTCTATGAGTCAAAGGTGCAGTTGTTGTGTAAAGGGAAAGTGCTGCCCCTCTGCTTCTTTCATCCTATCCAGAACCCTCTCTACTATCTCTGCAAAATTTGCCAACAGAGCTGCAAAGCTGTGAGCCAGCTCTGCCCAGATAAACTCTGCCAGAGGAAAACAGCAATCTACCATTGCTTTTTCTCAAAGTGTTCTTTGTTACTAAGAATGGGAAGCTTTCATTCCATCCCTTTTCCTTACCCCTGTGCCTCTAGTTGCTCATCTTGGATTAACAATTGTAAGACCTGAGAAGAAAACTAAGGAAGTACTCCATTTGGGAATTAATTCCTCTTAAAAGGGAGGGCAGATCTTCACCTGTTTCCTTCTCAAGATCTCTAATGGCTCTGAGCTCTCCTAAAAAAAAAGTGGATTTTTTCATCAAGATAGTCTTGTTATGTGTAGCAGCAGTTAGAGTAAAAGAAGGCTTTATATAATTAAGATGCTTTGCTTTGGGACTGTCTCTGTGCCATAAATTTTTGCATAGAGGTTCCAGGAGAAGTTTCCTTTTGTATCCCATCTTATAAAGTTCAACTATTCTTCCCCCATCATCATTATCCCCTTAATTAAGTTTTACTGCAAGGGTATCTTTTAAAACAGGTCCTAAAATTTTTGTTAGGGACGGGTTTTACTGTTGAACTGCAGATTATGTCACATGCATGCTCTGCATCACCAAAGCTAAATCAAATCCATTCCAGAGAAGATGAATCACCTTTTTGAACTTGTTAGCATGGATAAGTTAATCTGCAAGATGGGAAGATAAATTTGTTTACTTTCCTAAAGTTCTTTCATGGGCACAAACTGGCTATGATTAGTTAGCTAAGTACTCCTTTGAGTTGATGCACAATCTTTTTTATTTTGCAGCATGCAACAGCTATTTGTGCATGTCCTAATTCTGTCCAAATTTCTTCAGGCTACTAATCTCTACCTTCATTTAAACTCTTACACGTTTGTTTTTCAATTAGCTGTTATTGTATTTAAATGCCTTGCACTGGCATCTGTCTTTCCCTCTTAGGGTATTTTAGATCCTAGATTTTTCTCTAAGGTCTCAGTTTCCTTTGTGCATACTGACAGAGTCTGGTTTCTCATTTCTTATGAAGCATTTCCTTTGTTTCCAATGTTAGTCTAAGTACCTTCTGTCACAATTTTTTGATCCTTTCCAGCTTCATATAATATCCTAAAAAGAAAAGCTCAGAGTATTCCAAATGAGGTTTTGCTATTGCTCTATATGTGAGTATTTAACTTCTGATTTATACATCTCACTTCTAGAGACATAATACATGCCAAGACATGTCAAGTCTTTGTTTACCTTCTTGCTGCTACCAGACATTGTGCAGGTGGCTAATGCATTATCCTTAATCACTCTCAGGTCTTGCTACTGCTCTGTTTTGTAGATGAGTATTCTTATTTGTGCTGTAAAATTTGCATCATGTGGTTCTGGTCTCCATCTCCACTTTTCCTTACACAAGGGATAATCATATCCTATTAAATCAGACTGGAATTTAGGACTATGGCATAGGGATGCTTTGCAGGATGGTTGCTTCTTTAGAACTGCAAGAAAAAATTGTAAATGCTGTTTCCGCATTTTATACTCTCTCTTTTTTTTCCCTTTTTCATTCAGGGAAATACAATGGGTCACTCCAGCTGATGACTCAGAAATCAAGTGGTTAGAGGTGTTTGGAAATGTATTCTATATCCAGTAATATAGAATATAGATATTTTATAGCTAATAACGGGCCTTATTAGACCAAGTAGTGCCAGAGGCCAGAAGTCCACAGTACAGTTACAAGCCCAAAAACTAGTTGACAGGATGTGCTGAATAAAGAAGTCCTGCTGGAGTGCCTGTGTTTGTGTCCAGTATAGCATTCTGTGTCCTGTATGGTTTAATATTAAATTTCTATATGCAGGAGCTGTCACAATATCCTTGTTCTGCTCCTCACAACATATTTTCTTATATAGAAGGATATCAACCACGGATTTAAGTAATACTCTGTACAAGCTGAACTCTGAACTTGAGTTCCCTGAATACTGTGTAAAGAGCCTTGTGAGCAGCCTTGTAGCCACTCTAGCTATGACAGAATTAAGTGACTGTTATTTGTGTGCCTAAAATGATTCCAAAATTCCACTTCCCAAACTCATTTGCTTGTCAGTGTGGTTTAGTCCCTCTGACTGAGGAGTAGGCAGGAAACAAGAGCAGCTCAAGCACAAAAAGGGAGAATAAGTGAATATTCCTGTTTAAACAGCAGCCTGCTAATTTGTACCTCCCTTTCTGAAGCATCAGAACCAGAAGAAATCTTCATTTCCACTTGAGTTCAGAAGGAACAAAACAAACCATTTAGGAACAGCATGTGAATTGGCTGTGCTGTTAGGTCACAAAAAGTGTTCTGTTTGCAAAACATCTATTCAGAACCTCATTACTCCAAATGAGCTCCACCTGCACTCCATTATCACAGTTTTTTTCTTTTTTTTTCTTTTTTTTTTTTTAAGTTTTTTTTTTTTTTTTTTTTTTTTTTTTTTTTTTTT
>NW_008794093.1:626764-629879 GCF_000699145.1 Aptenodytes forsteri
TTCTTTTTTTTTTTTTAAGTGTAGGAAAATTTCACCTTATCTAGAATGAAGTCTGTGAAACTGTAAGCAACAGTGTTAGATGGGCAAGTTCAAATTAAAGTTTAGCTTGGCGGATGAAACATGTAATTGAGAGTAAAAAACCTGTACATAAAATACTGCATCATTATAAGTAATAGGGTCAGAAGCATATTTGCTGTCTAAGTGTCTTCTGACCTTGCTTAGCTCTCAGGCTATAGAGACTTTTAGAAGTGGAATGTATTATTCAAGTTTTTGCCAGAAAACAAAAATACTTTATTCTATTTCATGAGAAACTGATTTCTTTTCTCTGGTTCCTTAAATAAAGCAAAAGACAGTGAACAGGGACACTGAAGATAAAGACAGGAACCCCAAGGGGCAACTATGACTCCCTGTTTGAGCAAGTCATTGTTATCCTAGAAATTTTGAACCATAGAAGGTTTTAATTTCAAAAAATAGTTAATTAACAAAAATTGTCAGCCTTCCTCTCATACCACCTCATTTTCCAAACACTTGAAGAGATTCTTAAGACACTGTTGTGAGAGGCTGAAAGAATTTTCGTTATGCCCCGTCCTCTGATTCTGTGTTTTCCAACCAGCTTTTCTTCCAACCAGCTACCCAAACCCAAAGGACTATTTTAATGTATTATCTGGAGAATATTATTGTCTTTCAACTTTCCACTTATTCCTTACCCCAGGAAGTTTGTCCTTTCACTAGGCCTTGCCCGTTGCAGTGTTTTACTTCTACTCATTCATGACTGTTTACAAATAGGTCATGCTATTTTCATGAAAACAAAGTCAGTCATGACAGTCTCTAAGGGCTCAGAGCAGCACTTACACACTGCAAGACTTAAGCATTGCTTCTTCTGGAGAGTTTTTCAGTGCATTATCATGTTTTCTTTAAGATTTTCAAGAAATGCCATGTGATATTTTTGTTTTCCACTTAAACCATCAGAACCAATTCCAGTTTCACACCCCATGTCAAGGTCATTCATTCCCTTTGAACAATTATCCCATATAACCCTCCAAGCTATGCATGAAGCACTGTACCCTGAAAAAATGGATATATTCCGACTTTGTTCAGCACTTAGATGAAACCAGGACCTCTTGGAGGGTAAAGGGAAAAGTAAATAGTTAATAGGCTAGTAATTTGGTCACACAGATTGCAAATGAGATCCATGTCTCTGTTCTACCTGATTAAGACTGCAGGCTTAAATATAATTTCATATAGCCCTGATGACTATCTGGATACCAAGCTATTAAATATTCTCTGATCATGAAGTCATACAGGGATCCCCTCCAAGATCTTTCATTGTGCAAGTTTAGTCAGAGCCAGTACATTCCCACTGAGAGATTTCAGTCTTGGATAAATAAACATTTTATAGAAGCCAACATCGCCATACTGACAAAGGATTCTTATGCTCAACTTGAATATAATCACACCCAAAGGGCTTGTGTAAGTGAGGGAAAGAGACTTCTCTCAGAGAAGATGTACAGGCATTGGCTAGTCAGTTTACTGAGTATTTTTGATTATTAGCAAAAATATTTGAATTGTTTTCCTTAAACCTGGAGTCATACCCAGTTTTTAGAATCATTCAGTGCAGAATAAATGAAATCTTTGTTCATCCAAATACAGCTTTCCCTATACTTTACTAATAAGATTTTTACCCTAGTCTGTCTGAACCACTTATATTACATATGCAGAAATTCATTAATACAGGTTAGCTTTAAACCTGTCAATCAATGCAAATTACATCAAATGGTATATGGTGGTTTATATATTTGGATTATTGCCACCACCAAATGAAAAAATATTCTACTTCAAAGCAGAGGTGAACCATGGCATAGAATAATAGAAAAAGAGCCAAAGGGTTTATTAAATCTGACACCTAATCTTTCCATCAAGCTTATAAAAATAAGACTGTTCTGCAGTAGTGGCCTAGAGCATTAAAGAAGCACTACTGCAAGATGTAGTGTTCTGAGCCACTGCTGTAAAAATACTATTTTAATATAAATGCTGAGAAGGTAGTTCTTATTTATTTTGCTGTACAATCATGTAGTTATCATGGATCATGCTGAAAAGCTGTTGCACTTAAGAATATGAAGCATTGTCATAAGTATGGGAAGATGGCTAATAACATAATTAGAAGGTACTTCACCTAAAAGCAAGAGGCTAGTGCTGCATCATTAAGCATTGTGTCACTGACTTAAAACATTGTAACAATAAAAGATACAACCTTCCAAAGTGCCAGGCTCATTAGCCTCGTAACAGTGGCTCAATTGTTTAATGGCTATACAAAGTGCAAAACAAAAATACCATGTACTCAATTCACCCACTCAAAGGTTCTAGAAATATGTTTAACATCAAGAAGACTCCATGGTTATGGATTTCTCTCTGCAATAATGCAGTCATGGAGAATAAAAGTCTGACCTAGACCCTGTTACCCTCGAATCAGGATGTCTATTGTCCCTTTTAGCATGGTGTTACTCTTGCATGATGAGCCTAATCACAGCATTCCTGTTGCTTAGCTTGGTTGAATTACCTGACAGGAAAGGAAAAATGCACATTGGCTGGGCAGTGGTCTGTACTCCTTTTCAAAGGCCTCAATCACTCTAAGATTCCACCACAAGAGCAGTCCTAGGAAGCGTGTTCCCATCTTGGAGCTCAGACCACTGATGAAACCTTAACAATCAAAATATTGTTGTACGCATGAAGAAAAACTGCATATATGACACTAAGTTCTTGTTTTAGTCGCATTAATCTTTTAACTGCCTGTTGTGGTTTAACCTGGCAGGCAGCTAAACACCACACAGCTGTTCGCTCACTCCCCCCCCGCCCAGTGGGATGGGGGAGAGAATCAGAAAAAAAAAGTAAAATTCATGGGTTGAGATAAAGACAGCTTAATAGGACAGAAAAGGAAAGGAAAACAATAATAATAGTGATAAAAGAATATACAAAATAAGTGATGCACAATGCAATGGATTGTGCATCACCACCTGCCGACCAATGCCCAGCCAGTACATGAGCAGCGGTCACCCCTCCCCTGGCTAACTCCCCCGTAGTTTATATACTGAGCATGACGTCATATGGTATGGAATAT
>NW_008794093.1:638008-647397 GCF_000699145.1 Aptenodytes forsteri
AGTAGGTAGAGCGTGGGAAGCTGAAAAGTCCTTGACTAGTGTAAGCACTGCTCAGCAACAACTAAAACATCAGTGTGTTATCAACATTATTCTCATACTAAATCCAAAACACAGCGCTATACCAGCTACTAAGAAGAAAATTAACTCTATCCCAGCTGAAACCAGGACAATAACTGAAATCAGTATGTACTGCATCTGTAAATCTTGAGCCTGCAGTTGAAGTTCAGAAGTATTTACCATTTTGTGGTTCTGTTCAGATCCAGATTGCCACAGAGAATTATGGCCCCAGCCCCTTAAATGGAGTGAAGCAGCACCACATGCTGTTTGAGAACCACCATACCAATCCAAGCTTGGAAATCAGTATGTACTGCATCTGTAAATCTTGAGCCTGCAGTTGAAGTTCAGAAGTATTTACCATTTTGTGGTTCTGTTCAGATCCAGATTGCCACAGAGAATTATGGCCCCAGCCCCTTAAATGGAGTGAAGCAGCACCACATGCTGTTTGAGAACCACCATACCAATCCAAGCTTGTGTTCTTCTGAGTCTAAACTCTGTGTCAAGACAGACACCATCTGGTCTTTCCCTTAGACCAACAGTTCCAAAACTAGAAATCATATTTCTGGAAGTGTGACTGCAAATGGTGTTATGAATCCAGCTGCAAAGATAATTTGAGAACTGCTGTCTTAAATATCGTTTGATATCCTGTTTACATGAAATGTGAAAAATGTGAATATTAAATTAATATTAATATTAATTAATATAGGCTCTATTAACATGGTTCTGAACCCCTCAAAGACAGTCCCCTCACTGTAGAGGAAATTTGCTGTAGTCAAGGCATAATTTTCCACTTTGTGTTGCCAGTGTATACCAAAACAGACAGTCCACTGTATGGGTACAAGGCTCTGTATTTTTCTCCTTTCTTTTGAAACCTTTATTTGTTGGTAGTGTTTGGGGTTTTTTTAAGTAGGAAGTGGAAGTTACTCTCCAGTCTGAAATTAAAACAATTTTAACTACCACCCCCCTAAGCCCCCAAACTACCCAAACTGCTGTGATTTGCATACAAAGGGAAAATACTAGATTTTCATGTCATGCACTCTCTGGTGTATCTCCCTCTCTCAAAAGCAGACTGAGAAAGAAATTGAGACTGCTTTGTATCTTTTTCAGTATACCATGCTGCAATACATTTGTACATTTTTACTGTATCTGCCTTCTGAGTATTTGGTCCTTTATCCTTATAGTAATTGCCTTGTTATTTCCTTGCAGTTTCACTGTACTTTGGCACTGGACAGATATTATCTTGTACTCTTATGCTGATCTTTCTTTCATAAGGATTTCAGAAAAGAGACAAATTAACAAAGCTGATAAAGTCCTAGGGAAAATTCTATTGTGCCTCCTATAGTGAGAGCTGAAAAAGCTAGCATACAAAGAAGAGGACCTCTTCTCTCTTGACTTTGTATTTAGTTCATTGCCTATCTTGACAACTTATTGAATGTTTTTTTTTTCCCCAATAATATCTTTAAAATAAACTAGAACAGACTCTCTTTCATTTACATATAGATTTTGGCCATGGCTCAGGAAAGCACTCAGGCATGGTTTTGGATCCATTTCTCTTCAAGACAGCATATAAGCACCTGAGCAAAGATAAACACACAGGTAAGTGTTATGAGAAGCATTAGGTAAACTCAAAATCTGAACTGAACAAAAGTGTCTCTTCATCTAGCTGTAAGTTCATCTGGAAAGTCAATTCCCCTTCTCTTTTCCTCTTCCCTATTCCTTCAAAGAAAAGGCATAGACAAAGCTGCCTATCAGTGATGCTGGTAGTGCCTCTGTGAAAATGTATTTAAGAAATGGCAAAAATGCTGGACAGGCAGAGGAGTGAGGGAAAACAGCCCTGCAGACACCAAGGTCAGTGAAGAAGGAGGGGGAGGAGGTGCTCCAGCAGCCAAAGCAGAGATTCCCTTGCAAGCCTGTGGAAAAGACCATGGTGGAGCAGGGGAAAAGTGTGAGGAGGAAGGAGTGACAGGGAAGAACTGTCCACAGGGAAGGACTGACCACAACCCCCATTGCCCATCCTCCTTTGCCGCTCAGAGGTTGGGGAGGAGGTAGAGGAGCTGGGAATGGAGTGAAGTTGAGTCTGAGGAAAAGCAGGGGGAGAAGGTGCTATTTTAATTTTCTGTCTTTGTTGCTGATTTCCCAACTTTATTTTAACTGGCAATAAATTAAATTAATTTTCCCCAAGTCGAGTATGTTTGGCCCATGACAGTAACTGGTAAGTGATCTCCCTGTCCTTATCTCAACCCACGTGCTTTTTCATCTTATTATGTCTGCCTGTCCTGTTGAGGGAGGGAGTGAGAGTGGCTAGGTGGGCATCTGGCAACCAGCCAAGGTCAATCCACCACAAGTATAAATTATTTCTATTGCAGGAGGTACATGGAACATTTTCTGCATGGTTCATGTATAATTTCTACCAGCTTCAATGGTTAAGAGTTAGGTCATTGTGAATGTACTTAGAAATTTTACCTTAATGATGATACATTATCAAAAGAAGTTTTAAAGAAACTTTTCTAAAGCTACTTAAAGACTGAAGTTTAAATATTTGTGATTGTTGAGGAGAAAGAGAGCTTATATACTTATGTCCAGGAAAGGTTTTCTGTGACCAAAATAGGACTGTATTTAAGACTGGCCAGAGACATCAGTCATTGTAGTGACATGTTTTGGGAGAGGATTCTTTAAATACTGGAGAGCGTCTGAGTAGGATGAGAATAACTTTGGGTGTAGAAGTAGATTTTCATGAAGAAGCTAGTAGGATCACTCTGCATGCCCTTTAGCTAACTTGAATGAAAAATCCTATAGAAAACTTGTTAAGATAATGGTTTTAATTTTCCAGCACTGCAAGATGTTGCAGGTGATGATACAGTAATTACTGTGCAACAAGCACATTAAGAAACAGCATAACTTAAAATGACTTAATTGTTCCAATTGCTGACTTGAGAATGGAAAATACTTCCAGTACTGTTATAAACAGTGGATACATTGGCAAACTTTGCAGAAGAGTTCTTCTTTGCTGCTTGCCAACTTTACAGCCCTACAGGAAGAGAAATTGTTTAACTAAGCCACTGTAAAGTGCACCACAATTACCTGTGACAAGCATAAAACATTACTTTATTTATTAGGCACCTTTTTATCAACTGTTCCATATGGTACCTTGCAGAATAAGATCATGTATATGCAAACATGAGATGAGCGAAATGCAGTGCTGAAAGAATGGGATGTTAAAAAAATATTTGGAAGTCATTTATCTTGCATTTCTATGGAAACATTTAACATTTGAAAAAAACCTAAGATCTGGTGACCGTCAGTACATGTTGCTGAGTTCATTTTTTCACAGACTTCTAAAATGAAAGGGGTTTGTTAGTATAAGAATGAGGCATTTTGGAAGAACTGGAAGATTTGAGTCTACATATGGTTTTTTTTAGTTTAATGGCAGGTTTATATTATACATAGTTAAAACGCAGTCCTTAAAATATTTTTACAATTGAAGCTGATTGCAAGTTGTCGGTGAAATGCCTGGTAAATTTTGTCAGAAATTGACCTATAGAAAGTGAAGATGAAACAGAATGAATTTTCTCAGATCTAAAGTAAAACTTTTAGTTGGCAGGCTTACTTCAGTCAGCCAGCAATCTGCAAGGAAGGGTACAGACGATCTGATCGAACAACAACTGTCTGCCCCATGTGGTTCAGAAAAAGAAGTATTCAGTAACCCAAATATCCATTGACAACTGAAACGATGTAGCGTCTGATCTATTAGCTGCTTTTGCCACAGAAATTGTTCTAATTAAAGTTTTGGATTACTTCTAATTTGCAAGCAAATTCAGAACAATTTTACAATCTTATTTTGCTGAGGTTATGAAAAATACGTATTTCCATACCAGCTTGGTTTTCACATGTTTTAGTAATTCTTTAAATACAAAACACATAAAATAATTTCCAAGTCATAAACAGTTGACCTTACAGGTATAATCAATCTCTATGTGATAGCATTCCACAGATTAGCAGCGTCTCCTCTCCTTCTGCCACGTTGTCACAATACTACAAGGCAGTATTGGAGCCCTGCAGGGGCCATGTCTGCAAACTAACAGTAAGCCAGAATTCTTTAACCAAAAAAGTTCCAACCTCACTAGGATCAAAGCATAACAAGTAAGCATAAGAGATAATAGCATGCAATGTGGATGGAGGATTAAGGTAGTGCTAAGATCTTTCACTTATACTTATCAGTTGTGTGCCTAAGTGGATGATGAAGCCACAGTATATCTACAATGAAAGCAAGCTGGATGCTTCACAATCACATCCACATCACATGACATATGCATGGGGTCACACAGGCTCTTACTAACAGGTGCTAAAGCCTTTTAGGTTCCCAAATAAATCTCCACCTGCATTAAGTAAGGCTTTAGCTTCACTTAAGATGTCAAATACCAATAAATGTTATTATCCACCCCCAGCAGAGGCTCTACCTAACCCCTGCAGGGTTCACTGATCCCATACATACTTTACAGCAAAATCACAGAACCAAATGAGGCTGTCAGAGCCTCCATGTTTCTGTGAATAGCTTATTTTTGTGTGTGTTCAGCCACAAGTAGAGTAGCAGGAAAAGTACGGACCATGTTCCGTTCTCAAGGAAATCAATGACCAAATGAAAGGACAAACACAAACAAACAAAACTCACCTAGTAGAGACACATGACAGTGATTGACAGCTACCTAGAGAATGAAACATTGCAGCAAAAGCCAGCTTAATAATATTAGAACTATTTGTATGAGAGCATACTCCCACCTTCTGAAGTTTTTGTTCGTACTTTCTGTGCTTTCCTACATTTCTTAGGATCATAGATAACTATTTATTTAACGGAATTTGAGATTAATGAAATCGGAAAGCTGGATGGGGCTATAGTGTTTGGCAGACAAGACCATTCTCTGTTTCAAAAACTCCACAACTGTTGAGGCAGAACGACTTCTCCATTTCCAAAACTGGCCTTGGAGGCTGTGGTGGGTTAACTAACTGGGTAGGCAGCTAAGACCCACCCAGTTGCTCATTCACTCACTCACTCACTCACTCCCCCACAGCAGGATGGGGAAAGAAAATAGGAAGGGCAAAAGTGAGAAAAACTCATGGGTTAACACAAAGCCAGTTTAATAAGTGTAAAAAAACCCCAAACAACACCACCACAAAACCAAAAACCCCAACTGATGCCAAGGCAATCACTCACCACCTCCCACCAGCAGACTGATGCCTAGCCAGTCTCTGAGCAATGGCTACTTTAGAAAAACTCAGCCCCTAGTTTTATTGCTGAGCATGACATCATATGGTATGGAATATCCCTTTGGTCAATTCAGGTCAGCTGGCCTGCATGTGTCCCCTCCCAAAATCTTGCTCACCTTCAGTCTACTGACCTTTGAGGGGTGTGTGTGTGTGTGGAGAGACAGCCTTGATGCTATGTGAGCATTGCTCAGCAATAGCTAAAACTTTGGTGAATTATCAACATTGTTTTAGTCACAAATCTAAAACACAGCACCACACAAGCTGCTGTGAAGAATATTAACTCCATCGCAGCCAGACCCAGTACAGAGGCCTACAGAAAAGTAAATATTCTTAAGCAACAGATTTGACTATTCTATAACAAACTAAACTACGTACTGGGTCAATATATTTTTCCAATCACAGTATTTGGTGGTGAAGCCCACTTTTTTAGTGAGTAACTTGTTCTGAAAGTGTGGTAGTAGAGCTTTTTTTGTTATACTTCACTGATCTTTTTTCCTCCTATTGTGAAAGGAAAATTAATGTTTGAGAATTCTTTTTATTTTTGTGAGTAGAACAAGTTAATTATCCTTGTCCTTGCTTTCTCATTTTTTAATTACACAGAGAAAATTGTTTTACTCATTCAGAAATCAGAGAACCTGTAAAAGATTTCTTCATGTACTTGTAACTGCTTTTTTTTTTTTGCTATTTATGCAATTCTTTGCACTAGCAAGACAATAGTGCTACCTACTGAATTTTAGAAAAAAAGTAAATCATGCTATGGTTATTTCTTAAGAATAGACAATGATTGGAGCATTAACTGTAGGTACAGTTGTAAGGTATTTACTGGTTAACTCCATATCAACCATATTTGGATTAATACACGTCAGCTTTTAGCTACAAAATTTATTCAGATTCTAACAGTGCTTAGTTTTCTCAAAAAAATAACTGCCAATTACTTCATATACTGACAATGAATTGTCCAATAAATTCCAGTAGTTGGTTGAGAAGACCTTCTATTGCCTCTAGATGGTCCACACAGTGCTCAGTGAGAATGTTACCTTAGGGCTGTTTTGTTGTTATGTTGTGGGTTTTTTTACCTAGGTAGGTAAAGTGCACAACTAATGGGGATATTGAGATTATCCTATGTTAATATGTTTTGTCAGTGTTGCTTTTCATGTCTTTATCTGAAAAAAACAAGGAAACAGATGTCTGATCTTCTAATGTTCAAAATAGGAACATGACTTAGCGTTCTGCTGTATCAGAGATTTCTGGCAAAAAGTGAATGTTATTTCCAAGGTTGAGCAAAATCAAGACAGCTAACTCAAAACTGGATGCACATGTTTTTTGAATCGGGTCCTAAGATTTTATTTACTTTCCCTCCAATGTCATTTAAATAAATGCAAGTGAAAACATGGCTTTCTGGTAAAGACATTTGCACCACCTTAAATGTATAAATTGCTGCTGCCATGTGGTTCAGCAAAACACATGCTAGAGAGTAATCAAAGACATAAAGCCATCCTTGTTTGCTGAAGTTTTTAAGCACATGCTTAAAATCAAGCAGATTCCAGAGTGCTTCACAAAATACGTTTGGGCTTTGTGCTCCACTGCTTTGACAAATGGAGAATGTAATCAAATAAATGAGGTAAGAGACATCTTTTTTACTGCCTCCTTTCCTTTGTGGCTGAGAAGAGAACCTGACATCTTGCCAGTATCAGTCCCCCACATGTCGGGAAGAAGTAGAAATGTTACAAACGTGACGGCTGCTGCTGACAAGAACACATACCTGTTGTGCGCCGTAATGACCCAACCCAAGCTGTTGCAAGACAAGAACTGTTAAAAAAAAAAATACTTTATACAGATATTACTTTTTTTTCATATCATTATGTTTGAGTTGGAAATTAGGTAAATGGAGTTCATCCATCCAAATTCTTCATGCTTTTTCTATCTCATTAGCTCCATGGCCCAGACAAATGATAAATGTTTGTAATATTGGTGTATTTTAAGTGCATGCTGGAGACTGGAAATGCATTGAACAGACTGTTCAAGAAACTATTGTTCTTGTTCATTGTCATTAGTGGCCCATGTATTTTGATTCTTATGAAGTAATGACATATAATAACAAAGGTTATTTTCAAATCTTACTACAGATCTTTCGCTCAGCTCATTTCTATGGGAGATAACCACATCTATGGAGATAATGCAGCAGATGTTATTCAGGGAATGACTACCATTTTGAACCACTATCTGTAAAATAATCTATTTTCCAATTGCAAATTGCTTTCTCTACATGCCCTTTTCTTTCCAGCATAACCACCCTGTAAAACTCTGCTTTTCTAGTGTGTAATTCCTTCACACTGCAAAGTGTCAACTGAGAATTTTACTGGTACCTGTCTGTTTGTTCCCTTTTCGGTCCATGACAAACTCCTTTTATACACTCTGGTAAATGTATATTTTACTTCTGCAAACATTCATAAAGGGAAAGTACATAGATTCAGATCAGGATCTCTTACACCTTGAATACAGAATTGCTTTTGCTATAACTCATAGTAAGTCTGTCTTTCGTACCAGGCATCAGATATAACAGAACTTCATTTGACTCCATCACCCTTCCAAAAACTCGTCTTGTCTGAAAGTGGGTCTTGCTCTTTTACATGCACCACAAAAAATGCATTGAGGAGTCTTCTATTCATTTCAACACTTCTGTCCTCCATCATTAGTTCAAAGGTATTTCAGACTCTGACCTTTCTGGGATAGAGATTTTTTATGTTAATACCTTGCCTAGTCTGGAAGGGACTCAAATCTGACCACACAGCAGTAACACAGCACTAACACCTAGATTTTATTTAAGTCTGTATGACAACACTAAAATCAGGTGGGAATAGGAGCTCCATAGAAGATGCATGGCTTCTGTATTTAAACACAAACACACTAAAAATACACCTCCATTCTCCTAGAAATCTGCTGAATTGTTAGGCCAGTGCTTCTCACACTGCTTGTAAAGTCAGTACTTGTGGGTTGGAGGCCTGCGTTCCATTTCCATCATATCAACTAATGGAAGTACATATCACACTACTTTCATAGGACATTCCTTCTGGTACTGAACTACCACAGCCACTGAGAAGACATTTTCCACAAGAAAACCAGGCATTTGTTGCATAGGACTCTCCACCACAATGCCTCAATGTGATTTAAAATGCATCTCCTCCTTTACCTTTTTCTCTACAATTATCTTTTCATTTTCTTGAAAGTAACAGAGTCTTTTGTGATTTTCTAAAGTCCAGCTAGCAAGAAAAAGTGAATATCTGAATACATCAGAGGTTACTTTAAAAATGCCAAGCCCATATTTTTGCCTGCACGGCCATTGGCCATGGAAACATGGCCAAAATATGCCTTAACTTAAAAAAATAGAAAAAAAAATCAGTAACAGTACTGTAGCACATTATTACTGTCACTGTCCCATGGATTTGGAGACAATTACTTCATTTTCTGTTGCCCATTTCAGTTCTAATGTCAAGGTTGGGAACACTTTAAAGAAGACATCTGATTTTACCTATCGAGCTGTGTGATAGCAGTCATCATTTGCTTCATGGGTTAAGAAGAAGTGCTGCAATGGATGGCTATAGACTCTTGCTTCATGGTAAGAAGAAGTGCTGCAATGGATGGCTATAGACTCTTCAGAAGGGACAGGCGAGGAAGGAGAGGCGGTGGGGTGGCCCTGTATGTTAGGAAGTGTTATTGTATAGAGCTCAACGACTGTGATGATGATGTGGTTGAGTGTTTATGGGTAAGAATGAGGGGAAAGGCCAACGAGGCAGATATCCTGCTGGGAGTCTGTTATAGACCACCCAACCAGGATGAAGGGGCGGATGAAGCGTTCTACAAGCGGCTGGCAGAAGTCTCTCAATCGCTAGCCCTTGTTCTCGTGGGGGACTTCAACTTCCCGGACATCTGCTGGAAATACAACACGGCAGAGAGGAAGCAGCCTAGGAGGTTCCTGGAGTGTGTGGAAGACAACTTCCTGACACAGCTGGTAAGTGAGCCTACCAGGGGAGGTGCCTCGCTCGACCTGCTGCTTACAAACAGAGAAGGAC
>NW_008794093.1:651432-656349 GCF_000699145.1 Aptenodytes forsteri
GGGTCTGGAGAACAAGTCTTATGAGGAGCGGCTGAGGGAACTGGGGTTGTTTAGCCTGGAGAAAAGGAGGCTGAGGGGAGACCTCATCGCTCTCTACAACTGCCTGAAAGGAGGTTGTAGCGAGGTGGGTGTCGGTCTCTTCTCCCAAGTAACTAGCAATGGGACGAGAGGAAATGGCTTCAGGTTGTGCCAGGGGAGGTTTAGATTGGACATGAGGAAAAATTTCTTTACTGAAAGAGTGGTGAAACATTGGAACAGGCTGCCCAGGGAAGTGGTGGAGTCCCCATCCCTGGAGGTATTTAAAAGATGTGTAGATGAGGCGCTTAGGGACATGGTTTACTGGGCATAGTGGTGTTTGGTTGACGGTTGGACTTGATGATCTTAGAGGTCTTTTCCAACCTTAATGATTCTATGATTCTATGATTCTAAGAATTTACAATTATAAACAATGTCTGTTCATTCGAAGACATAGTTTGTGGTTCAGGCTGCTGTGTGTATTTGCAGTACAAGGAAACAACCTTGTACTGCACAGATAATAGTACACCCTGCCTAGCACAGATAATAACAGCTGTGAAGATTCCACAGAATAGATTAAATCTTCCAGGAACAAGGCGCAGTAGATTGCCAACCGCTAGAGAAGTTCATGCCTACACATCTCAAGTGCTGTTGTATCCCTTGTAGATATGTATGTCTATCTGTGTCTAGTGAGTTCATGTGAGCTTACAGGTCTTGCAATTAATATCTTCTGAAAGCAGTAAAGAAATACCATCAGTCTCTTCAAAGAGGCTATGCTATCTCAGAAGACTGGCATTTTAATGATAGCAAGAGCCTGAAAAAAACCCCAACCCTTTAAGTTTGTCCTCTGCTGCCAAAGGATAGGGCAAGTGAGCATGCAATCATTGTTAATGCTGTATTTCTTTGATCTAATTTTGGGGGAGAAATTAAAGAAATTCTACAGTACTAGTTCATTCCCTGTAAGTGAAATGCTGCGAAATCCTAAAAATAATCTCCTCTGCAAGAAAAGAAAAAGTCAGTGGATACAATTTTATTCAAGTGAATCATAACTCCGTTAAACCAAAAATGTATAGGTCGAAATATGTTGTTGGTGGACAACAAGCTGAACATGAGTCAGCAGTGTGCTGTTGCAGCAACAAAGGCAAATCACATCCTGGGCTGCATCTGCAGGGACATTACTAGCAGAGAGAGAGATGCGATCATCCCACTCTACTCAGCACTTGTCATGCCGCACCTAGAGTTCTGGTCCCCACAATTAAAAAAAGAAGTGGACAGACTGGAGAGCGTCCAAAGGAGGGCCACAAAGGTGATCAAAGGGCTGGAGAACCTGTCCTTTGAGGAAATACTGAAGGAGTTAGGTCTTTTCTCCCTGGAGAAGAGAAGGCTTGGGGGGACCTCATCATAGTGTCCCAGTACTTACAGGGCAGCTAGAAAGAGTTTGGAGGCTCTCTCTTCACAAGTAACTACATGGAGAAGACAAGGGGCAACAGGTACAAGTTGCACTGGGAGAGTTTTCATCTTGACGTAAGAAAGACTTTTTTTACAGTAAGAACAATCATTCACTGGAACAACCTCCCCAGGGACGTGGTAGAGTCCCCATCGCTGGAGGTTTTCAAGATGTGATTGGATAGAGTGCTAGATAATCTCATCTAGGCTCCCTTTCCCACGAAAGGTTGGACCAGATGATCTTTTGAGGTCCCTTCCAACCAGGGCTGTTCTGTGATTCCATGTTTCTCTGATATGTGTATAAAGCAAAATTCTAAATACAGCATATTTGTTTCTATAATGAGCAAATACAGGACTTATTTAGATATGCAGTTCAATTTATGAATGCAAATAGTAACTAGAAATGAAACCCGGGAATATGTGACACATTGTTTTCAAAGCAAAATATGAACACTGGACATAGGCAATTAAGCATTCCTGATGTTTTCTAGCTGAATATGCAAATTTGACATTCAAATCAGACTTCTAAAAAAAACTCACACAAGCAAAAACACTAAGAACACAAGCAGTCCAAAGTTTAAGCCTTTTTGCTCTAACTTTAATTACTTCACCATAATTTCAGTTAAGGGCAAGGCACTTCAGTAGGTTATCATTTTGCTCCTCCCAACTGTTACAAAAGTCAAGTACAGTTTCCCCTGACAAAACATGTAGTGGATGGAATTTTTAGATGGAGAATTTACAGCAGAGTAGCATGCAGAGAATTCATTATAGCTAAGAGAAGGAAGGCACTTTAAGGTGACAGTACTGTTTGCATAATAGGTTTGCCTGTTGCAAACTAAGGGTAACTGCTGAACTGGCTTAATAAATTACATACATTTTTCAGTAGCTAAAGAAAAGCATGCAGCAGGTTCTGGAAAAAAGAGGGTCAAAAGGCTGATTATATGAAGTAAAAAAATAAAATCTTATGGGATACACTGTTAAAATGTGCATTTACCGACACAGATACACACCACTATTTAATGCAGATTTACAGGACAAAGGAATCTAATTACTTGTAATTCAGGGCCACAAGGCTTTTAGGACAGAAGGACTTGATGTACCTCTCCCCTCTCACATGATGCTGTGCAGCTCCTTGGTTAAGACTGGGTCCCAATTTTGGATTTAGCATTTTCAGTGGGTGGTATAAGTTCTGCCCCATTCAAGTACAGTTTGTTCCATTGTTTGCAATTTCAGTTTCTGCCCTATGATTAGATTTTGTAATATTATATTATAAGGTGATAGATTATTAACACCACTGAACAAAAGGCATCATAGTCCTCTACAACACTTTAAGGCTAAAATGGAACTGTGTTAGCAATTAGGTCTTGGAATTGACCACAATGGAAGATCTCTGTTGTTACACCAAGGCAACTTTTTTTAACCTTTAGGTATTGGACATGTATACACAAGTGAATAATATCAGAATATGCTTATTAGATTTAAAGTGGGAAAGGACCACAAGAAGTGATACTAGTTGAGGAAACAAAGTTGTACTGCTCTCTAGATTAAACAGGCTGGCAGGGAGGGAAAGGGAGCACAGTGAAATAAAGATCAGACTATGTCCACTATGTCCACTTCACCTCTGGATGCTATGAAATGAAAACTGAACTTAATTGTGAAGGGTCTGAGCCAAAGCCTAGTGAAGTCAACCTCTTTTATTGGAAGGGTGGGGCTGGTCAGACTCAAAATTCTGCTTGGCTGATTTAAGCTACCTTTGATGTGAAGTGGCTGCAGAGTAAGTTCAGCTTAGGACATCATTAGGGCTAGCAAGAAACCTAAAGAGAAGAGCAGAAAAGCATTAGCATATCAGCAAGTCTTTTTTTGTATATTCACACACACACACATATATATGTGTGTATTTATATATATACACACACACATACATACAAAGGCCCATTGGATCTTGCTAGCATTTGCAGTACAAACACTGCTATGAAGATATTGCTGTCCATGCGCACCCTGGCACTGTTGATCTATCCCATTCAGACACTATATGTCTTTGTCTTTTGTTTTCTCTGGGATTTTATCAGTTCTAGAAAATGGACAGTACTCTTACTGAGTGTCTTGAATCCAAAAGTCTATTTGATAGTCGTTGCAGGCTTGATGTGCAGCAGTCTTTGTTAAGAAACACAGTGATCTTTACATAAACAGGCTGACCTTTGTAACTGGCATTTTGTCAGGATGGGCTGAAGGCGGGAGGGGGAGAGAAGAGAGAAGAGGAGCCTGTGTTACTTGTTGCTGTAAGAGAAAGTGTATTCTGAGGCAAAGAGGCAAGATGGTATGCCTTTTGTTTTTATAACTGCATAATGAATCATACATATGCCTACATATTTAACAGCTACTACACTTGAAACGGACACTATTTTTTTATTCACTAACCATAACATCCTTCCTTCACCCCTTTTCTTCCCTTCTCTCTAAAGAAAAAGACAATAAAAAACAAAGCAGGCTAGATCATTACTAAGATCAGATCACTCCACAATTCTTTAATACAAAAATGATTAAACATGCTGACGGGAACAAACCAATGTGATGCCAGAGGAATCTTGGGTTTCTGCAGTTGCCGAACCTCTCACAAAAGATTCTGGAAACGTAAAACTGCCAGGCTGGCAAATGTACATGAACACTTCACACTAGTGCTTAGGGAGATAACTGAGAGAAGACAAAAACTTTCTTGATCAAAAAGCTCAAAAGGAGACCACATGTAGCACAATGGACAAGTGCTGGTGTAATACTGGTGGTCACTCCATATAGTTCAACGTGTGCATCACATAGTCTATATGGTCACTGTGCTTACTAATCCTGGGAAGCATGGTGTGAACACAGCATACCTTACACACATGCAGGGATGCCAAAGCTTCTTGTTGATCTGCAGGCTGTTCCCTGACACGGACTGGCTTTCAGTTTACTAGTACCAGGCTCTCAGCCTAACTATACATAGGGAAATACGTTTTTATTAGCCATAAACATGCGTGTCTGCTTACAGCACATACGTAGGAGAGGGACCGAGGGGGAAGAGGAACCAAGCTCCATAAATGCTGGCACTGCCTCCCCCTCGAAATTCAGCACACACTCTGGAACCACTATGCAAGGAAAAGGGGGATTTTTCCACCGACCCAGCTCGTGATTTCCATACAGAGAGCTTAGAAGCGCCGGGAAGGGTGTGTGTGTGTGTGTGTGAAGGGGGGATGCTTCGCTTACCCAGGGCAGGGAGAGGTGCACGGATGATTAGCAGGAACATTTCCGCCCATTCCTCTCCCCCCACCCCGCAAATGTTTATCGCTGCGATGTCCGCCTCCCCGCGTCGCTCCGAGCAGCCGTCTCCCCACGCAAGGGCCCCCGCCGCCGCCTTTCCCTGCCGCGGACGGAGAGCGGGCCTCCGCCGCAACGCGGGGGCCGCGGCGGCGGCGGCGCGGC